>NC_090735.1:24979015-24981515 GCF_036898095.1 Palaemon carinicauda
AAAATACCACTGAAATAACATTGATATTAATAATTAATTTTAAGATTTACTTTACAGAGAATATAATTAAAATTACAGATTTTCTATAACCTTTTCAGACGGATCCTCATCGAGATAATTAAGCATCTTTATCATAGGTGGTGACTGAGTTATTGAGATACGACTGAGTAAATAACTCACGTGCTGACAGTGTCTTACAGACTGAGCAAGAGAAATGAGGATTATTTTGCATGAGCAAGCTAAGCTTACTTGGAGCCCTTGATCTTATTTATCATACAAATCTTTAAAGAATTGAGAGAGAGAGAGAGAGAGAGAGAGAGAGAGAGAGAGAGAGAGAGAGAGAGAGAGAGAGAGAGAGAGAGAGAGAGAGATGATTATCCTTCAACATTCCAGCTCTGTAACCCAGAAGAAATTCCTGAAAATTCAGCTAGCGTACCCCACAACAATATTAGTTTTAGTATGTTGAATATTTACATCTGATAATATCATACTTTAAAGCATGAAAACTGAAAAAAAAATTCTCAAAACTTTTTTCTCTTTGAGCTCACAAGAAAATAGTTATTTCCTTATTGTCTACATTAATTGCTATGCTTGTTGCAAATAATTTTACACTAGGAAGCATATGCTATAATTTTTCTTGTGACTACGAAGAATTATCCCAGCATAGTAAAAGGAAATATCAATTCTTCAACACATATCTCAAAAACTATTAAATGAATTCAGAGTTATGTTGAGTTTCTTTTGAATTTAAGTCAATTGTTCTCCTCACCTCTGCGCTAAACCCAGCAGCTATAACACCTTCCTGCTATAGTAAAGGTCACATCATGAACAGAATTAATACAAAAGAATCGTGCATTATCACTTATCCTATTGTTAGATTTTCTGATTTAACTTTTCTTTGCAAAACTCAGTATAATGTTCTCTTTATTTCTTCTTATTATTTTTTAGAGGAAGGACAAGGAAGAAGACGTCTATTGAAATTCTACCAGCAAATATCACTGGTGTATAGATTAACATAATCCTTTACTGTCAATGAAATTTCATAAACAGAATTAAAAGAATAATAATCTCCAATTTTAGTTGGTTTACGACCACGTTGAATTTTATCCTGTGCAAAAATCTATCTCTTTATGGATGTTTTACATAATCAAATCTATATTTCCAATAACTTTTCTCTGGTTCTTTCATAAGATAAATAGTAACGACTAAAAAATAATACATTTAAATGGTAAAGAAGCAAATTCTTAATGCAAATCAACTTTCGCTGGATTTGAATGGAAATGGGTAGACTTGGAGAGATATATACCCCTCATAGGATAATGATGGGTAAGTGATCCTCTCTTTTTTTTTTAAACGAAGACAAAAGTATAAAGTCATTTATTAGTGTAATTATCTAAAACGTTGGAACAAGGTAGAAAAAGCAAATTGAGGTACTTTTCCAACGATAAATTCTTCGATTATTTTGTAATTTTGCGACAAATGTTTAGCAAACTAGCTCATACTTGTTTTATCTACTGATTGTAAAATCAACAAAATGGAGCATTTGTGTTTAAGAAAAATATGTAACGGTCAGAAGAAATGCAGTTAAGGTAAATGACCTTAGAATATTTTACATACGTTGTTGAACAATGGCGCACACACACACACACACACACACACATATATATATATATATATATATATATATATATATACATATATATATATATATATATATATATATATATATATATATATATATATATATATATATATATATATATATATGTGTGTGTGTGTGTGTGTGTGTGTGTGCGTGTGCATAGAGATAAATATATGGTGAGAATTTCCAATTTCTCAAAGTTTATTTAATTCCTGACAACTTGCTGATTTAAGCCTAGAAAATATAGATTACTTATGATTTTAATTTATGCAATGGAAAACTGTTTCCCAAATTGTGATTTACAATGTAAATCATTGTTAATTAAGTTGCTCATAAAACTGTACCACAAAAATAAGTTTTCATATTCAATATTTTTTATCATCTCTCTGAATACCTTTGATCTTCTCACATAAGCAAATTTTCAGTCTTAATGAAGCTGTGTTAAATAGATTTCACTAATGAAGTTGATTGTTTTTTATTTTGTTTTTCACAGGTTTTAGTGTTAATCGTTGTTTGAAATGGTTTTCAAGAAGTATAAGAAGTGAAATACCCCCGGAGTTTTAGCACTATTTTAAAGATTAATATTTGACCGTTTCCAATGTTACATTTTATAATTGAGATATTTAGTAAATACAAATTTTGCGCTTTTATGAAAAACCATAAGATAATTTGATTGTAAACTTTTATATTCTCCTCTTTTAATTATATACAATAATCTATAATCTTTAATTCTATTGTATTACACAAATACACTAGATTGGGTAATGAAATACTTTTGACCATTAAGAATATGAAGAAACAATATTAAATAAGTAAAAGCTTTCAAGAACCTCGTCTCTTTGGAACAAACCTACGGGA
>NC_090735.1:24986515-25009015 GCF_036898095.1 Palaemon carinicauda
AAATTGAATGACCCTTATATAAATATATAATGTGTATATATATATATATATATATATATATATATATATATATATATATATATATATATATATATATATATATATATACATATATATATAAATATCATCATCTCCTCCAACGCCTATTGACGCAAAGGGCCTCGGTTAGATTTCGTTAGTCATCTCTATCTTGAGCTTTAAATCAATACCTCTCGAGATCAATATTACTGTATGCTCATAAGTGGTAATATGACAATGAAACAATATCCAACAGAAGAACATTTGGAATTGAACGGCAGGACAGGATTAGAAATGAAACTATAAGAGAGGTTACTCGAATGTCATATGTGGATAAGATGCTATTCTCACTCTCCAAGAGAGATTAGTTCACAAAACTGTCAACTGAGCTCCACAAGGTACTAGACGAGTTGGAAGACCCAGGCCTACATAACTCAGGACCATACATACAAACACACACACATGCACTCACATATATATACATATATATATATATATATATATATATATATATATATATATATATATATATATATATATATATATATATATCTATATATATATATATATATATATATATACATACATATATATATACAGTATATATATATATATATATATATATATATATATATATATATATATATATATATATATATATATATATATATATGTATGTATTATACATATGCATACATGTGTTTATAGAAATATGTATGTTTATATATATATATATATATATATATATATATATATATATATATATAATATATATATATATATATATATATATATATATATATATATATATATAAATATATATATATATATATATATATATATATAAATATATATATATATATATATATATATATATATATATATATATATATATGTGTATATATATATATATATATATATATATATATATATATATATATATATATATATATATATATGTGTGTGTTTGTGTGTATGTGTGTACATATAAGAGGGATCTTTTCATAAACATAAAATATTATGAAACAATTTTGGAGAAAACATATTTTCAGATGATATTTATCACATTTACATTGAAATTTTCAACATTGATTTAGTTTTTTCTTTGAAATAATAATGATTCATAACATAAACTAAAATAATTACAAATTTCTATTCCAAATTCAGATTGGTAACATTAAAAGGTCTCAAAAAAAAGCTATTTAAGAATATTATTTTAATCCAGAAGGTAAAATCTGACATTCCTTAAAGAGATTAATTTCTTACTAACTCAGTGATTCTCATCAAATAGTGAAAATTTTGAAAATATTTTAAAAGTAAGAGTATAGTACGAAATTAGAGCTTTATCATTATACAATTTGAAATATGATAGTACATAAACGAAAATATTTGAGAAGATACCTTTTTATTAAACTTATTCTATCATTTCGAATGAAACAGCTTTTACAGCTAAAAAGAATGAATCATAATTATCCTGTTGTTATTCTCTTCCAATCCGTAATGTTAACAATCGACTCGAAATAAAAAACAAAATTATTCACATGTCCGCAAACCTGGCTATCAACACAGCTCGTGTGCCATGTAGGCCCTACCTTTGGGAAATTGAAACACAACCCTGTTACCATCCCAGACAGCGACCAAGATATATACTGAGGCTTTAAGGACACAATCAGGAGAAAGGTAAAGGAATCAAGGAGGTAGAGAAGGGAGGGAAAGAGAGGAATAAAAAGAGAGGAGACTAAGAAGGAAGAAAGGGACGATTTACATTGTTGACAGGGAGGAAGAGAAAGAGGGAGAAAGAGGGAGGGAGGGAAATGGTTTACAATGAGATAAGACAAGGTGGTTTATGGCGGAGAGAAAGAGAGGAGTTTGGAACTAAGGAATAGAATTGTCTACTAAGACCCAAAAACAAACAAGTTACCTTGGATAAAATTAATTTCAAGAACAAACAAGATAACTGAAATGATGCAATAATAAATAAGTTACACAATTTATTATTTATGGATAGGTATTTTGTAATTTTATGATGAAGCAAAATCTTTGCTATATAATAAACTTGTGGCCTCTGTTTGTCAATACATTCTGTAATGCTTCTTGCGTTGTTTTACCTGGTTTATGGTACATAAACGTAATTCCATCTTTGTTCTTAATAGCATTTGAGAAGGGAGAAGGTCACTTGACTTAATGTCCTGAGTTACGGTCACCGTTCGACTGAGTTGCTTGAAACTTTGCAATCATTTGGATGTTACTTGCCGGAAGTGTTTCTGTTATATGTTTGTATACATATACATGCATCCCTATATATATATATATATATATATATATATATATATATATATATATATAGAGAGAGAGAGAGAGAGAGAGAGAGAGAGAGAGAGAGAGAGAGAGAGAGAGAGATTCATTAAATGGATAAATTGCTTAATCAAAGAAAAAAGAAAGACAGGTACTATACTCAGGAAGCTGAATGAAGTAAAGCAATGAGCGAGGCACCAATTGTCTACAAAGAAAACTGAACATGTCTAGCAAAATATGTTTCATATTTGTTGTCGTTAAATGTCTTTAATTTTCCTTTTGTGTAAATGTATTGCTATTTCATAAGAACTATGATTTCTTTATTAGGATGCCCTGAAGAAAGCCATTAAATCAGGCCGAAACAGCTGTCGACAAAACGTGAGAAAATGGAAAAGATGAGTAATAAATTCCGCCGGTCCTTCAAATTCCTAGACTTGAAGACAAAAAAATATACAGAAGACAAGAAAAATTTAATAAAATAATTGATTCCACAAGTGCTCTTACATTTAATAATAATTGCACATAATAATAATAATAATAATAATAATAATAATAATAATAATAATAATTTACACACAAACATCCATATTATTTATACACACACACACATACAAACACACACAAACACACACACACACACACACATATATATATATATATATATATATATACATATATATATATATATATATATATATATATATATATATATATATATATATATATATATATATATATAAAACTGTGTGGGTGTGTGTATCTTTTCAATATTGAATTCTCATCCCCAAAACTACGCTGTAATATATATATATATATATATATATATATATATATATATATATATATATATATATATATATATATATATATATATATATATATATAAAAAAAACTGTGTGGGTGTGTGTATCTTTTCAATATTGAATTCTCATCCCCAAAACTACGCTGTAATATATATATATATATATATATATATATATATATATATATATATATATATATATGTATATATATATATATACATATATATACATATATATATATATATATATATATGTATATATATATATATATATATATATATATATATATTTATATATATATATATATATATATATATATATATATATATATATATATATATATATATATATTTATATATCTGTGTGTATGTATATAGATATATGTATATTTATGTATATATATATATATATATATATATATATAAAACTGTGTGGGTGTGTGTATCTTTTCAATATTGAATTCTCATCCCCAAAACTACGCTGTAATATATATATATATATATATATATATATATATATATATATATATATATATATATATGTATATATATATACATATATATATATATATATATATATATATATATTTATATATATTTATATATCTGTGTGTATGTATATAGATATATGTATATTTATGTATGTATATATATATATATATATATATATATATATATATATATATATATATATATATATATATAGAGCTATTAGTACATGTACGTGCCTGTATAATTCGATGTTCTCTCGTGAGGTTATTGTTTGATGTCTTCGGTAGATACATATTCTTGTTATACACAAAGAGTTGGAAGAAATATATAATTATCTACAATTTTTAGATAATACAACGCTACTAGATTCGGCTTTAGACTGATAACTATTTGCATGAAATTATGTTTACACCTCAAGTAGTAGGTCAAGGGAGGGTTGGATCTCCTACGATTCTATGATGAAATGTCTATTTCGTTTTTCATTCTTTACACTTTTTGACTGACAATTTGCATGGCTCTAAATGAAACTGTATGAGTTTATTTTTGAAAAAAAAATATTGATACCAATATAGTATATAATGCAGAATTTCATTAATATCACAAACTTTCGAGTGTAAAGGGACAATATGAAACCTATCTTTGAATCACAAATATACGAAGAGGATGGTAATTTGAACTGCATAATAATAATAATAATAATAATAATAATAATAATAATAATAATAATAATAATAATAATAATAATTGATGACTGACAACTCTGAACTTCGTCTGCAATCTGTATTACATTCATGTTGAATTATTAAAAAATCATAATTGTTATAATAGCTAACATGACATTTACATTTTCTTCAAAACTATTCATTAATCCTGTTTATTAATGTGACGACTAGACTACAACTGCTTTGGTACGATAGATGATTATTGTTATTATTGAGGAAGATGTTCAGAAACTTCTTGGTATTTTTATGATTATTTCGTGAGTTTATGACGATTAACGTTTCGTGAAAAACATCTTTTTATTACACCCTTAATAAAAGCTAATTTCTATGAACAGAAATATCAGCATACCACAAAAATATTTGCACTTTAATTACAATTTAGATTTCAATACAATTCAATCATGAGAAAACGTTTGAAGCTTAATATCACATTACCCACATACTACCTTGTAAAAAATAAAAAAATAGAAACGAATGGTGGAAATTAAACATCGAAAAACTATTGGATTTGAGATCAGGCATTATTGTTATGAGGTTAAATCATTTATGTGAAATAAATGAAATATTTCACATGTTCATGTTGACATGTTCACATTTGTTGGAAATATTGGATTTGAGATCAGACATTATTATTATGAGGTTAAATCCTGAATGTGAAAGAAATGAAATATTCCACATGTTCATCATGAATCCCAAATGCATTTAAGTCTGACGAGGAGAAACAGGAATGAAAGACGCAATATTTCAACTGGAATGTTCCATCCACTGGAAACTATCTCTTATTAGATACGAGGACGCCTCGTCATCTTGCATTCGGTGTACTGCCTTTATTGCTTAATAAAACCATGAAGACATTACTCGGGTATATTATTTGGAGGCTTTATGTATGTATTTATGAATGTATGTAGAGGTGTGTGTGTGGGAGTGTGGGTGTCTATATACAAATATACTTACATACATACACACGCACAGATACACACACATACGCACACACACACCACACACACACACACACACACACACATATATATATATATATATATATATATATATATATATATATATATATATATATATATATATATATTATATGTGTGAATATGTTTGTATACATATCTATATTATGTGTATTTATACATATGTATAGGCTATTTGTATTTATATACACGTATATTTATGTATTTATGTATATATATATATATATATATATATATATATATATATATATATATGCACGTACATATACTTGAAGGTGTCATGCGTTCGGTGAAGGATCTTCATCAATCCTGAGTGTCCCACCGCCCCACATATAATATAGTATCCCATAAAGGACTTCTTTTTCGCAAATGGAGACGAATCACTTTGTGCTGTGCTGCGCCATATCAATGTAACTCAATCAACCAACATAACATAAAGAGACTCAGTGATGCCAACGGACTCTAATACTTCTGGCGACGTATTATTATTATTATTATTATTATTATTATTATTATTATTATTATTATTATTATTATTAGCTAAGCTACAACCCTAGTTGTAAAAGCAAGATATAACCCCTAGGACTCCAAAAGGGAAAAATAGCCCAGTGAGGAAAGGAAATAAGGAAATAAATAAACGGTCTGAGATTAAATTCGATAAAAGCAAGCGATCACAACGAATCCTTCGAAGGAAGTTAATTTAATTTCGCCTGTGATTATTTTATCGTTGTCTGGAATTGATAAAAGGAGAGAATTGTATCCGGAAGGATTGTTTGTCTTTATATGATTAGGGAGAACTAATAAGAGAACAAAGGACTTCCTCGTTGGAGGTTTTAATTGAATCCAGCTTTTCCCATTCGTAATCAGTCAGTCATTATGATGGTGATTACGGTCGTATTCGTCTATGTTGGAATTGTCTGTGTTTTGATGCTATTCTAAGAAAATATATTAACTTCACAATTTTGAAGAAACCATCGTGTGAGCGTGTCAGTCACTGAGTTTTATCTTGTACACTAGAGTACGCGACCCGTATAAAATGATGGGTAAATATTCAAATAGATTTGCACACACATGCACACGCACAGACGCACACACACACACGCAGATTCAACCCTTCACACCCCTTCCCCGCTTTCTAACTACAACCTGTTGGTTCGGCAATTCGTGGGTGATTGTGGTTTCAGAGTGTACCTCTCGAGGTACCCCATTTCATCAGAGTATGACTATCCCTCTCCCACTTAACCGAGGGAAGGAGAGAGACCTAGTGATCATACGTTTGGTAATGCCGCCCAGAATGACAGGAAAGATATGTCAACCTTTCATATTGATGTTTCTCCGTATATTTTAAATCTATAGTATCCAGAGCCTCATAAAACTCGTATACAGACTTCAAATATCAAAAAGAATTTCCTTTCTACTTATTACATAGACACGTTCAACGGGAAAGTGATACAAGTTCGCCTTAAGGTTTTTGAAATCATTGGTTTTCTCTTTTCTACGAAACAACCAAAGAGGATGGAAAGCACCAATATATACAGTAGCACACTAGGATTATGCTTTTATGGCTAAAATAATAATAGCTATGATTACGGGATGGCAAAGGTTCGGATAACGAGCCTTAACAACGCCCGATATAAGAAATGTAAGAATCCTGGAGCGTCATCACCACACCAAAAAAAAAAAAAAAAAAAAAAAAAAAAATAAATAAATAAATAAAAACAAATAAATAAATAAAAAATGTCATTATCACGAGATTTTGGGTTCTTATGCGGATTGCTATACGTATTGGGTAATGTAATAGCCTGTCCAGGGATTAAGCAATATGATAAGAAAAAAAGTTATATGTAGTTATCTTCAGACATCAAGGGAAATGTATTCCAAAACTTTTATCTCTTTACAGTATTATAATGGTTTTGCATCTGTTAAACTCTATTGTTGTTAAAAATTCTTGGTAAATATTTCCAGGCATTAACATAATTTTGTCCTAGATTTTTCTGCAACAAAACATCACCATGGTACCTAATGTGCTTATTAAGAACAGCAACATGATTGTTTATATTATTATTAAGTACACATACATTGATCGTGGAAAAAAATCTGGATTAATCCTGTCTTAGTAGAAAAAAAAAAGAAAAACATGTCTTCATAACTGTACGACTTTTTCGCAGATATCATTCAGGGAAAATTGTTTTCCTTTAGAATTATGTGAAAAAATTATCATAATTCTTTTATTCAAGATTTTGATTGCTTGGCATTAGGGGCATGTGTTTTTAGCCTTTTCATTATTATTATTATTATTATTATTATTATTATTATTATTATTATTATTATTATTATTATTATTGCTGTTGTTGTTGTTGTCTTTTGGGAGTAAAACCTATTTCAAACAAGTTATTTTAAAGGTACTGACGGAATGCATTACTGTGGAGAAAAAGATGATAAAAACAATAGAAAAAGTTCATTTTAAGATTAACGCAACTGCGGCAGCAATTCACTTTAATAAAACTTATTATTATTATTATTATTATTATTATTATTATTAACTCCGCCAAAGAAGTTGGAAGGAGGTTATGTTTTCATCTCTCTCTCTCTCTCTCTCTCTCTCTCTCTCTCTCTCTCTCTCTCTCTCTCTCTCTCCGATCTTTCAAAATCGGCATGTATATTCACTATTGGCCTATCATTGATTTAGGATATATATATATATATATATATATATATATATATATATATATATATATATATATATATATATATATACAAACAGGCACACACACACTTAATGCATTCTTTTAACATATAATGAACCAAGAAACATCTCCAATGACATGCATACATTTACTAATGAAAAGATGATAAGGTTTATTTTATAACTGATTTACATTCTGGAACGCCCTTATTCATAAACACAAATTCTAACTTGGATGACGCAACACAACCAGGCGTGGCCAAGACACAGAAATGTGACCATTTTCTCTTCATTATTCGATATGTCTATGATAATTACGCTTATTATAAAAACATCAAATTACACCCTAGTCATGTAACTTCTGGCATATAACTATTACTCATTAAATTGTTTAAATCTGTAATGAATAATGATATTCTCCATTCAAGGAAATCTATTTGGCAGCGCTGTCCCAAACTCGTCTCACCAACCTTAACTATGCTGATGATTGTTACCTTGATCACTTGCACACAGACATGACTTAATATCCATGTGTTCTGATGAAGAAAGGAAACACTTAACACTTTCATAAGTAAACTTAGGTTGCTTCCGATAGCATATGAAAAATTCACATAATTTTCCGATAAAAATATTCATTCCTAATAAGGAAACGATCGTTGGACAATTTACCAACTACCAATTCTCTAGCCTCTACCTTCCTACCGCCCTTTTTTGACTCACGTGGTCTTCAAATAATTGACTATATTAGTTTGGAAAAGTTACCCCTGATGCCATCTATTGTCCGTAAAGTAAAACTCGTTAGGATTTAAGGTAGGGAACTGGAAAGGGGGAGGGGGGTGTCCGTGTTATTTGCCTTTCGGAATTTAATAATATTGTTATTCTACGTAGTTTTACTAACAACACATGTCATACCTTGAGACATATTAATTATCTTTTGGTTTCATAACAGGTAATTGAAAATCAGATTAAGTAACAGAGTAATTATTTGATTGTCTCACCCATTTCAGTACATGTGGCACCGTCTGTCGAAACACCCCCCCCCCCCCCCCCCTCCCCCTCCATGACCACCAAATGTAATAAAACTAACGATTGTTTGCTGAGGAAATATTTCTATGACATTTATTGTGAAATTTGTACCTTCCTAAGAATTAAGCTGTGGCCAGACAACAAAGAACATCAAGTTCCCATGCCTCTGTTATATAGTAATTTTGTGGATAAATAGCAGCAGAAAAGAAAGAATAAAAATTATAATGAGTGGATGATGGGGATAAATAGCAATTTGGTACTCCACTGGAAAGGCCATCTATTGCCCATGAAAAGAAACATTGTGTGGACCTTTTTAATCCTTGCATTCTGGAACCTTCCATGACGTCACTTTGGTTTCAAAATACCCAAAAATAGCTTAATTGTTTGGAAGTAAATATAATTTTTACCTGCCACATATTTTTAAATAATTATCAGTCTATCACCCTTTTCCAGTTGGATAAAATAATTCACATGAATATAACAAGGGACGTATGCTGCCATCTTTTGACAAAGAGCAGAACCAATCAGATTCTATTCAAATTTCGAGAAGTTTATGATTACTAAAACATATTTTCATGGATGTTTTTTTTAATCAATGCATCAAAAATCCAAAATTCCAATAATACTATTTTTCTTTTGAATTTTAGGCTCTAAGTTATGGTAATTATGTGTGAAATACATATAATATGTATTACAAAGATATAAAGAGCAGGTTCCAACATTCTAAAAGCAGAGTTGGAATACGTTGATAGCTAATCATAAGCCCAATTATAGATATCAATCCTATATAAAGCGTGCATTGTTACATGTAAGAAAAGTCCCCTTTGTTCTTTTATTTGATGTTGGCTACCCAACAAAAAAGGGGGAAGTGCCTTGGTGTGTTTGTGTGTGTGTATATATATATATATATATATATATATATATATATATATATATATATATATATATATATATATATATATATTAATAATTCTGTGAGCAATTCTTACACCAGTGCCACTCCATAAATTCATAGCTTAGTCAAGCTCATCTGCTTTCCTGTCTAAATATTCTAAATAATGAAATCTCTACTGGGGCAAAAAAGAAGTGTATACCCACTAAAAAGAGAGATGGATCTGTTATAAAAACAGAAGATGAAGAAAGGCAAGGTTGGATGGAATACTTTAGTGAGGTCATAGGGAATAATCTGATTGATATACCTGAAACTGAGGAAGACCTTGGTGTGCCTATGAATAAATTGAGTGTGTTTGAATTCGAAGCTATCATTAAAAAACTAGAGAGAGGGAAGACTCCTAGATACGATGGAATAACTGCAGAAATGATATTGGCCCAAAATGAAGTGATTCCCAGAGTACTTACAATATTATTATGTAGAATGTGGCATGAAGAGGCAAAACCTGATGAATGGGGCTAGGAATGTTGATGAAAATGACATTAAAAGATCTGACTGATTGCTATAACTACAGAGGCATCACGCATACGTCAGCTGTCATGAAAATATATAGTATACTTATTCTAAAGAGACTAGAGAGAAAGAGAGAGATAGATGAAAAGCTGAGAGATGAACAAGCAGGATTTAGAAAAGGTAGAAATTGTATTGACCAAATTTTAATTTTAAGCCTTGTGGTACAGCAAAGTGTAGAATATAGAAATCTACTTTTGATGGCATATGTGGACTATGAAAGTGCCTTTGATAGTATGCACTGGCAAATTATATGGCGAGTCCTGCGTTAGTATGACATTCCTCTTAAATATGTAAATTTACAGAGTCTGAAGTACTGAAAGCATTGAGAGGGATGAAGAACGGCAAAAGCCCGGGAATAGATGGTCTCACTGTTGAGTTTTACAAAAAGTTTTGGAAAGAAATAAAAAACGATTTCATAAGCTTAGTAAAGTTTATTTTTAAATATAAGACCATCTCTAAAATGAATAAAGGAATAATAACGCTTATACCGAAGGAAGGAGACTTAGGTTTTATTACAAACTGGAGGCCAATAACAATGCTAAACGTGGATTTGAAAATAATAGCGAAAATAATAACTAACAGATTAAAGAATGTGTTACATTTAATTATTTCCCGCGAGCAGTTTAGTTGTGTTGATGATAGGTCAATTATCAACTTGAATTCCATCATGAGAGATATTATGATTTATGCAAATGATAATGATAAAAAAGCTGCAATAATAAATTTAGACTGGTCTAAAGCTTTTGATCGTGTTGATCATGACTTTTTATATGCTATACTGAGCAACTTTGGTTTTGACCCTACTTTCATTCAGCTAATACAAATGTTATATAAAGACGCTGAAAGTGTAGTATGCATAAATGGTAACATCTCTGATCTATTCCCTATAAAAAAAATCGGTAAGGCAAGGGTGTGTCCATTATCCATGATTTTGTTTATTATCTACCAGGAACCCTTTTACAGGATGATGAAAATTAAGCTTGTAGTCATGTCATTGAATTTGCCAAATAATTTAAAGGTTTCTGTTCTAGGATATGCTGATGATTCTATTATCGTAGTTACTAGTGACAAAGGAATAATAGAATGTTTTAATATAATCACAGATTATGAAAAGGCAAGTGGTGCAAATTTAAACAGAAATAAAACTTCAATTTTAGGCATTGGGGAATGGAGAAATAAATAAAAAAGGCCAATAAATGGATGTCATTATCTTAATAATTCCTGTAAAATACTAGGTGTTTATCATAGTAATAATTATCAAGATAGTGTTAATCTAAATTGGAATAATCTAGAGAGTAAGATAAACAAAGTTATAGGTATATTTAAGAATAGGAAGTTGAATGTGTTTCAAAAATGTATTGTAATCAATTGTAAAATTTTAGCGAAAACGTGGTATGTGTCACATGTATATATAGTTCCACAGGATTGTGCCAAACGAATACAGAGGAGTTTATTTAGATATTTATGGAATGGAAGCTGTGAACCCATTGCAAGAAACACCGTATTTTTACCAAGGACAGAAGGAGGGCTGGGAATGATAAATATTGTACATAAATCGGAAGCTATTATGTTCAGAACTTTTAACAAGATTTCTATGATTAAGTGTTATGGTTTTGAGATTATGTATTATTATTGTAAAATAGAAGCTAGTGTTTTAATGGAAGCTGATAAAACTTATAGAGATTGTACTATTTTTATCACATCATATTATAGTGAGATGATAGATGTTTTAAGAAGAGTATATAGTTTAAAGAATTATCCTAAGGTGTCTATTAAAGAAATATACTGGTCACTAATGAACTGTAAAGACTATAAACCAAAGATAGAGTTATTGTACCCGCTTTTTAATTGGAAACAGATTTGGAAGTATGTAAATAATAAGTATATTGATAAGAACAGCAGACATACAGTTTAAAGATACGTTCATGAAATACTTAATACCAAAGATAGGCTTCATATGATGAAAATCTCGAATGAAGATAAATGTCTCTTTTGTAGATGTATTGAAAATAATTTGCACATTTTTTATTTTTGTCCCTCGTCAAAAAACATTCTGATTTGGTTAAAGTCAATACTAAATAGCTGTTGTAAAATTGAAACAGATAGTTTACTAAGGATTCTTAAGTTTGATTTGAAGACACCATCGAAGAAAGACGAAAACACAGCAATGGTGTTACTTTCAGATTTTGTAGCAGGAGTGTGGTTGGGTCGATCTTTGGGTCTTTTGGCAGACGACCCAAACCTGATAACTTATATAGTGAATAAAATGTCAAAAACCAAGTTTATATTGAGTAAAGTTTATGTGAATAAATTAGACAAGCTCTTTACCAAAGATTATGTACTTAATGTTATTGTAAAATAAAGAATAAAAAGAAATATAAGTTACTCTATAGGATATAAGGCTTACATACTTTGTTATTTGTAAAGGATGTAATTTATTATTATTTTATATTGTATATATGAAGTCATTGTATTGATCCTGTTGTAAAATTTAATAATAAAAAGATAAAAAAAAAAAATATGTAAATTTGATAAAGTCTGTTCATGAGCATAACGGGTGCAAAGTAAATGTTGGCGGTGTCCTATTAAATGAATTTCCAGTGAACAATGGAGTACTCCAAGAAAATGTGTTGTCACCTATGTTGTTTATCCTCCTCATGGAATTTGAAATGCATACAACAGTTGGGGATGGTGGAAAAGGATTGGACTGAATTGGTAACAAGAAATTAGGTGGCATAGAGTATGCTGATAACGCTGTCGTTATTTGCAGAACACCACAGGACTTGCAAAGCTTGCTTACCAGAATCCATGAAACATCACATGAAGTTCGACTAAAGATAAATAGAAGAAAGGCAGAGATGATGAAAACGAAATATGCAATGGAAGGAGGAAGGGTTAATGAGGAGGAATCATTTAAATATTTAGGAACTATGACCTCTAAAAGAGGATCTTTATAATTTGAGTTTAATGAAAGACTGAAAGAAGCAAATCAGACAAATGGCAAGGTTAGGTAAAATTTAGAAATCCTTTCGCCCGAAATTACAAATAAAAATCCGGCTATTTTTCAGTTTAGTGAGATTAATGATATGACAATGAAACAATATCCAACAGATTTTGTAGATTTGAGAAGAAAGCCGTCAGAAGATATTGGGAGGACAGGACTAGAAATGAAACTATAAGAGGGATGACTCGAGTGCCAAATGTGGATGAGAGCATGGTAAGGGGTAGATGGAGATGGTTTGGGCAGATGGAGATGGTTTGGGCATGCTCTTCGCACGTACCAAGAGAGATTAGTTAACCAAACGTTTAACTCGGCTCCACAAGGCACTAGAAGAGTTGGAAGACCCAGGCCTACGTGACTGAGGACTATGAAGCATGAAGTATGGGTTGATGAATGAAGAAGTATTGATTTAAAAGCTTAAGATAGAGACGACTGGCGAAATCTAAGAGGCCCTTTGAGTCAGTAGGTGTAGGAGATGATGATGATGATGATGATGATAATGTGATGATATATATATATATATACATATATATATATATATATATATATATATATATATATATATATATATATATATATATATATATATATATATATATATATATATATATATATATATCATTAAACATATAGCCTGTGACTAATAAACAAACGGCAGATTTTCCCATAAAAAAGGAATGATCAAGGATGAATTGATGAATTTACCTGTTTTTATAAGTGGCTAATTCCCATTTGAACAAAATTAATTCTTCCCCTAATTCATTCATTCGATGCATGTTTGACTCCTGTCCGTACTTAGTACTCGTAATCTTCAACAACCAGGAAGTAAAACAATAAAGTTAGTGGAGTGAAAACAGCGTTTCCTGAGAGACCACGACAGGAAATGAGGAGTGTCCGATGAGAAAACTCTTCATCAGTTTGAAGGGGTAAAGTTTTATTTAATGTTCTCCAAATAAATGAAAACTTTAATTCGAATTCCTAAAGATTTAAAGAGATAAAACTACCTCATTTAACTTTGGGTAATCTGGTCTGGGAAAGACATAAATCGAATTCCAATTGTCATTATAGAAGAAGTTTTTAAATTCTATTCATAAAATGTCCATATTATAATTCGTGTAAATACTATAAATTGCTTTAATGAATAAAATTGTGATTGCTATTTTCTACACATTGAATATTCTAACACTGATTTAATTAAAAGCTAAAATATCTATACATCTCTGGAAGACACTACATAATATTATATCATCCTCATCCTCAGCTCCTCCTACGCCTATTGACGAAAATTGCCTCAATTAATAGGATTTATTGGCTAGATTCATCAAAGGATAGCCATCTCAGTACAAACAAAAATTACCTTCAACTCCCATATGCTACGAAATAAAAAAAATGAAGGACCTATTGAGAGCGAAATAGTTAAATGAAAATAACTTCAAGTATCCACTACATATTTGCGACGTTTATCAATGCCTTTGTAAATATTGACTAATTAACAACATCAGTTTCTGTTAGGAGCAAAACTTTTAAGCGGCCTTTGATAAAACAATGTCAAAAAGTCGCCAGGGTTCACATTTGGAAAATCTATCCCTACAGGTCAACAAAACAAATGAAAAGAAAAACCATTTATAAATACAAATGCTGTTCATTCTTTTGATAATAGGGCATATTCATCGATCTTCATGTGCCCTAAATTAACCTAGTCCTTTTGTCTTTCTCATAAAGGAGGCCTTAAAAACCAGGTGAAGTCACATATTTCTTTCCCATATCCTATATTCCAATGTATAACTGGCGACCATTCACATAGGATTTAAGCATTTCTAACTTTTCAATGAGCAGCTTTATTTGTATAACTAACTACTGGATTAAGTTTTAGCTTAATTGAGGAAGAAAGTTAAGGTTCTCGAATTGGAGCAAAGCACACATTCCATATGCTTTTTACAGCTGTAATCCACCAAGAACGTTAAGTTTGGGATATTGAATAAAGCATATTTCCATTTGATTTTTTATTTTTGTTTAATCGATGAAAAAAGTTGAGGTTATCAAATTGAACAAAGCCAATTATCCATTTGCTCTGTTTAGCTTTAATCGCTGAAGAAAGTTGAGGTAAGGAAATTAAAAAAAAGCATATTTCCAAGTTTTCTTTTTTTACGTTTAATCGATAAACAAAGTTGAGGTTATCAAATTGAAAAAACCCGATTTTCCATTTTTTCAGCTTTAATCGATTAAGACAGTTGAGGTTAGGAAATTGAACAAAGCATAATTTCCATTTGCTTATTTTTAGGTTTAACCGATGATCAAATTGAGGTTATCAAATTGAACAAAGTCGATTTTCCATTTGCTTTTTTCTTTAGGTTTAATTTCTGAACAAAGTTGAATTTAGGAAATTTAACAATGCAGACTTTCCTTTTGCTTTTTTTAGGTTTAAACGATGAACAAAGTTGATGTCATCAAACTGAACAAAGCCGATTTTCGTTGATGATGAATTTACGTAAATACGAATTTCACTCCTTATTTTGGTCATAACAAACCTATAACATATAAATGATTTTGTTTCAATTATTATGATTACTGTCATATTTATTTCGAGTAATACATATACCAACAAAATTTCCCAAGGATTACTACATCAAAATATTGGTCAAATTCTTCTCCTATTATTCATAATAGAACGATTTTCAATTTTTTTATATATTACCATTAGCTCTTTTTTCTTTCTTTTCACAATTTCATGTTTAAAGTAAATACCATTTTTAAAATAAATATATTTTCTTTTTATAGAGAAATTTTGGCTGAGAATCATAAACTATGGATTTAAGGTTACCATAAAACTTTTCCATAATTTGGACCTAATACCTCTAGTTTTCCCTCAGGGAATGACATCACCAGGTCAAAAACTTCCACCGACTCTCTCTCTCTCTCTCTCTCTCTCTCTCTCTCTCTCTCTCTCTCTCTCTCTCTATCTCTGTGCAGTGGTGCTACTGAGTTGAAACCCCCTTGACTGTGTTAATGAATTAACCAGAACAGTTCTCACATCAAATGTTTTCTTCAGCAATTCATAAACAATTACCACTCTCTCTCTCTCTCTCTCTCTCTCTCTCTCTCTCTCTCTCTCTCTCTCTCTCTCTCTCTCATATATATATATATATATATATATATATATATATATATATATATATATATATATATATATATATATATATATATATATATAATATACATACTGTTCCTGCCACGCTGAGGTGGGAGAGAGAGTAGTTATTCCCTGGTGAGAGGGAGTACCCCGAGAGATGCAGTTGGATACCAAAATCTCCCACAAATTGCCGAATCAGCGGTTTGTAATTATGAAAGGGGGAGGGGTGTGAAGGGTTGAATCTCTGCACCTGTGTGTGTGAGGGCTCGGGTACTTTAGTATTTGAATATTTTTCTTGAAGTCAATTAAACTGAATTATTCAGTTCCGTCGCATCTCCCTGTTATAATCCAGCAACGTCAGGCCTGTTCAGGATTTCGGATAAAAAGAGCGAAATATGCAACGAAAGATTGTATCTCAAAACGCAGAACGAAATGAAAGTGTGTAATTACGGAACCATTCAAATGTCTGCTTAAAATAGGAAGCTAATTAACTTTCCTTTGTAGCCTGGTAACAAGTTTTAATTAGTGTTGTGTTTATTCGGAAAGTTAATCAATTGGTTCTGTGACGGTCCGAGAGAGGAGTTGTGAACTCAAAGGCAGATTGGAAACGACTGAGTTATTTATTAAGGAACACTCTTCTTTATATACAAAACCTCAAGGCAACAGGACATGACCTGTTCGAGAGACAGACAATGTTACAGAGCAAAACGGAGACATGATCATTCAGGTTCTTTTTAGTGCGAGGGAAGAGCGCAGATACAAGCATAATATATACAAAATAATTATGTACAATTGTGTGACACACGGTTGGTACATGGCTCCCCCCCCCCTAAAAATGACATACTGTACATGTTAAATAGGGCGCCCTGATCTAGAGAGGCGAACTGTAGGCGGGTCATCTGGCAGAAGATAAGCAGGTTTTAGACGATCAATGGAGACCCAGTCTTCTTTGCCCCGAATGTTTAGGAGGAATGCTTTCGGACTGCGTCGGATCACAAGGAAAGGGCCCGTGTAAGGGAGCGTTAGTGGTGGCTTGCTGGTGTCGTTACGCAGGAAGACGTGCGTTGCAGAGTGCAAGTCCGTTGGTATGTGATACTTCGCTGGGGGCTTGTAAGTCTGGCGGCACGGAGTAAATTTTCCCACGACGTGACGTATGCGCTGGAGATCGTCGGAGGAGGTTGTAGAAGGAAAAAATTCAGCAGGGACGACCAACGGGTCGCCATACACCATTTCGGCTGCCGAGACGTCGAGGGCGTCTTTAGGAGTGGTCCTTAGTCCAAGGAGGACCCAGGGAAGCTGAGTAAACCAGTTGCAATCCTTGCAGCGGGACATCAAAGCTGCTTTGAGGGTGCGATGAAAACGTTCAACCATTCCATTGGCAGCGGGGTTGTAGGCCGTTGTCTGATGTAGGGTGATGCCCAGGAGATTCGCTAATGACGTCCACAATTGAGAGGTGAAAGTGGTTCCCCTGTCAGAAGTAATATGCTCAGGGATACCAAATCTTGAAATCCATCCAGAGAGTAAGGCAGATGTACATGAGGCGGACGTTGCAGTTTCCATAGGAATGGCTTCAGGCCAACGAGTGGAGCGGTCGATGACGGTAAACAGGTAACGATGTCCTTGTGATGTGGATAGGGGGCCTACAACGTCGCCGTGAATGTGTGCGAAACGACGCTGAGGTTGAGTAAAGGTGCCCACTCCTGAATCCGTGTGTCGATGTACTTTGGAAGTTTGGCAAGAAGTACAGGCGCGGACCCAATCCTTAGCATCCTTAGAAATGCCGTGCCAAATGAACTTTGCCTTCAGCAGCTGTGCAGTAGAATGGCACGAGGGATGGGAAAGGCCGTGGATGAAATCAAACACCTGTCGGCGCATGGGAGCAGGAATCCAAGGTCGCGGTCTACCAGTACTGACGTCACAGAGGAGGGTGGTGTTGGAGTCTTCGAGGGGAAAATCTTCCCAACGGAGGGACGTGCAGGATGTCCTACAAGCTTGATACTCTGGATCCTGTCGTTGGGCTTCAGCCAGGGCATTGTAATCCAATCCCAGTTGAACAGCAGCCAACGTGTTTCTTGACAGGGCATCGGCAACGGGATTCATTTTCCCAGGGACGTATTGGAGGGTGCAATTGTATTCAGCCACGGCGGAGAGATGTCGGCGTTGACGGGCGGACCAGGCGTCAGACTGTCGAGTGAAGGCGTGCACCAAAGGCATGTGGTCTGTGCGAATGACGAAGGGCGTACCTCCTAAGAAATGGTGAAAGTGACAGACAGCCAAGTGCACTGCCAGCAACTCTCGATCGAAGGTAGAATAACCCGATTCTGCCTTGGACAGTTTTCTGCTGAAGAAGGCCAATGGGCGGGGCGAGCCTTTGACCACCTGCTCGAGTACTGCACCAATAGCGACGTCGCTGGCATCGGTGGAGAGGAGAGGGGCGTGTGGGATAGGAAAAGTGAGAGCCGCAGCAGTTGATAGGGCCTTCTTTGCATTGCAGAAGGATGCTACTTGAAGGGGACCCCACTTCAGGTCCTTTGGCTTGCCCTTGAGGGAGGTGTAGAGGGGAGCAAGAGTGGCGGCAATGGCTGGCAGAAAACGGTGATAATAGTTGATCATGCCCAAGAATTCCTGCAGAGCTATGAGGGTCGAGGGCGTGGGGAAATTCTGAACGGCTGCTACCTTCTCAGGGAGGGGATGGACTCCTTCAGGAGTGATACGGTGCCCTAAGAACGACACTTCGTTGGCGCCAAAGGTACACTTGTCATATCGGACTACAAGGCCGTTTTGTTGCAGGCGGTCGAGCACGATGCGCAGGTGACGGAGGTGTTCCTCTTTTGAGGAGGAGAACACAAGTATGTCGTCCACATAACATACACAGAAAGGGAGGTCCCCTAAGATGCCATCCATGAGACGTTGAAACGTTGCCCCAGCATTACGAAGGCCAAAACAGGAGTAATTGAAGGTGAATGTGCCAAACGGAGTGGTGATGGCGGTCTTGGGGATGTCTTCAGGGTTCATAGGCACCTTATAATACCCCTTCAGGAAGTCGAGCGTAGAGAAAACTTTCGCTTTGTGCAGGTAGGAGGTTACATCGGCAATGTTTGGGAGGGGGTAGTGATCCGGTTCTGTTTGCATGTTCAGGCGCCTGTAATCCCCGCACGGACGGAGGGAGCCGTCTTTCTTCAGAACGATGTGTAAGGGTGACGACCATGGGCTGGAGGCCTTTTGGCAAAGGCCCATTTTCTCCATTTCGGCGAACGTCTGTTTGTCGGCTGCCAATCGTTCCGGTGCCAGACGTCTGAATTTTGCGGAGACTTGGGGTCCCTTCATCTTGATATGGTGATAAATACCGTGCTTGGCAGGAACCGTGGGCGTTTGGCGAAGTTCTGGACGGAAAACTTCCGGGTACGACGTGAGGAGGTGGGCGTAGGCATCCGTGGGTGCGCTGATGTGGAGAGCGAGGTTAGAGGGGGCAGGTTGAAGAGGTGTCGACAAGTACGAGTCTGCGTTGACCAATTGTCGGTGGGCGACATCGACCAGAAGGTGGAAATGAGAGAGGAAATCCGCACCGAGGATTGGCATTGTGACGTCAGCAACGAGAAACTTCCAATTGAATTTACCCTTTCCTAACGATAATGTGAGGTTCCCGTAACCGTAGGTGGGTATCGCAGATCCGTTGGCAGCTACCAAGCGGACGTCGGCAGATGTAGACAGACTACGTTGTGCCTTGAAGAGTTTCCTTGGCAAAAGAGAGCGACAAGCACCCGTGTCTACCAAAAATCGCACGCCCGTTCCTGCATCCCGTAAAAAGAAAAGATTAGAAACATGGGAGGCCACCGCCACAAGCGATGGCCTACTTACACGTTTTTTGGCCACTGACAATCCTCGGCACATTTCTTCGCGGTTGCCCCGAATCTGAAGTGGTAGTAGCAAAACTGCGGCGGATGGGAGGTAGTAAGTGGCTGTAGAAGTCGTTCGTTGGGGCGCGAGCGATTGGTGGGTGGTGGGCGTCTTTGTCGCCGCTTCGGCACGTCACGGGGTAGGCGTGTATGTCCTACGGCATTCATGTCAGCTTCGGTTGACGTTGAATAGGCATCCTCGTCGTCAGGGGTGGAGGCGTTGATGGAGGTCTTGAAGTGGCTGTCCATAAGGGCGTCGGCTTTGGTCATCAAGTCCTTTATGGGTAAACTATCGACATCGGGTATGACAGCGCGCACAGGTTCAGGTAAACGGCGTATCCAAAGGGCACGGAGTAGGTTCACCTCACGAGGAGAGCCGTCTGCGGCAGGTTGAAGGCGAGCGATACTAGTCATTTCCCTGAGGGCAAGCGAAGACCTTTGGTCCCCCAACGGTTGTTGCTAGAGCTGAAAAAGCTCTGCTATACGGGTGGCTGGCGACGGCGAGTACTGCTGCAGAAGGTACGATTTGAGGACGTCATACGCTATTGGGGTGTCTCCTTGTTCACAAAGCCAGTCGGATATTTCTGGGAAGGTGTCCTCGGGTATCGCCGCAAGAACATAATCCGCTTTGGTGGTTGAGCGAGTCACGCCCCTGATACGAAAGTGGACTTCAGCGCGTTGAAACCAAGCAAACGCTTCTCCGCTAGCGAACGGTAAAAGTTTCAATGGAGTGGCCGCAGTGCCAACTGCTGGGGTAGAGTCCGCCTCCGTCATAGTACCAACGATGGAGGGGCGAGGGAGGTGGGGGTGGAAGGCAGTGGGAGCGAGTCGACTTCCGGGGTCACCAATGTGACGGGCCGAGAGAGGAGTTGTGAACTCAAAGGCAGATTGGAAACGACTGAGTTATTTATTAAGGAATACTCTTCTTTATATACAAAACCTCAAGGCAACAGGCCATGACCTGTTCGAGAGACAGACAATGTTACAGAGCAAAACGGAGACATGATCATTCAGGTTCTTTTTAGTGCGAGGGAAGAGCGCAGATACAAGCATAATATATACAAAATAATTATGTACAATTGTGTGACACACGGTTGGTACAGCTCTGTTATTTTAGTCACTCGATGTAAAGAAAAAGGTATATTATTATTATTATTATTATTATTATTATTATTATTACAAGCTAAGCTATAACCCTAGGTGGGAAACCCAAATGCTATACGTCCAAGGGCGCCAACAGGGGAAAATAGTCCAGTGAGGAAAGAAAAAAGGATATAAACAACAAGAGAAGTAATATTCTAAGAACAATAACAATATTTAATTAGACCTTTCTTATATAAACTATAAAAACTTGAACGAAAGGAAGAGAAAAAAGATAGTGGAAGACCATGGTACAGAGGCTATGGCACTACCCAAGACTAGAGAACAATAGTTTGATTTAGAAGTGTCCTTCTCCTGGAAGAGCTGCCTACTATAGCTGAAGTCTCTCTTCTACCATTATCATGAGAAAAGAAGCCATTTAATACTTACAATGCAGTAGTTAACCCCTTGATAGAAGAAGGATCTTTTTGTGATCTCAGTGTTCTCAGGTGTATGAGAATAGAGGAGAATATGGAAAAAATAGACCTAACTATTCCGTATATATGTAAGCAAAGACAAAATGAGTCGTAACCAGAGGGAGGGATCTAAGGTATTACTGTCTGGCCAGTAAAAGGACCGAATAACTCTATAGCTTGAGTATCTCAACGGGTGGCTGGTGCCCTGGCCAACCTATTACCTATTTTTGATTTTTCGTCAACGATGATTTGAATAAATAATACCAAAATATAATACATAATAACATAAGCGCTATGAACAGAAATGTAAATGAAAAAATAATCACAACAGGTTATTTCTTAGACTGAAAATACATTTTGGAAAACCTAATAGTTACACTATGAAGTAAATGATAGAATAATATAGACAGCAAGAAGGAAGAAAGGCAGCTGGA
>NC_090735.1:25014015-25016515 GCF_036898095.1 Palaemon carinicauda
TATTTGGAACTAAATATAATTTTTACTTGCCAAACATATTTTCAAATAATTATCAGTCTATCACCCTTTTCCAGTTGGATAGAATAATTCACATGAATATAACAAGGGACTTGTGCTGCCATCTTTTGACAAAGAGCAGAAACAATCAGATTCTATTCAAATTTCGAGAAGTTTGTGATTACTAAAACATATTTTCATGAAAGTTATTTTTTAATCAATGCATCAAAAATCCATAATTCCAATAATACTATCTTTCTTTTGAATTTTAGGCTCTAAGTTATGGCAATTAAGTCTGAAATACAGATAATATGTATTACAAAACCATAAAGAGCAGGTTCCAACATACTAAAAGCAAAGAGTTGGAACTCAGCCATAGAATTCAAAACCACAAATTTAGCCAAAACATATTAATGTTCACAGCAAATACGTTGTTAGCTAATCATAAGCCCAATTATAGATATTAATCCTCTCTAAAGCGTGCCTTGTTACATGTAAGAAAAGTCCCTTTTTGTTCTTTTATTTGATGTCGGCTACCCAAAAAAAATAAGGGGTAGTGCCTTGGTTTGTATATATATATATATATATATATATATATATATATATATATATATATATATATATATATATATATATGTGTGTGTGTGTGTGTGTGTGTATGTATATATGTATATACTAATAATTCTGTGAGCAATTCTTACACAAGAGTCACTCCCTAAATTCATAGCTTTGTCTAGCTCATCTGCTTTCCTGTCTAAATATTCTAAATAATGAAATCTCTGCTGGGGCAATAAAGAAGTGTATACCCACTAAAAAGAGAGATGGACCTCTTAAAACAACAGAAGATGAAGAGAGGCAACGTTGGATGGAATACTTTAATGAGGTCATGAATTGGAGTTTATGAAGGGAATAATCTGATTGATATACCTGAAGCTGGGGAAGACTGAATGAATTGAGTGTGTTTGAAGTCGAAGCTATATATAAACTGTATATATAAATTTATATATATATACTCGTATATATATCATAAAATGCAGGCATACATATAAGTATCTTACACACACACACACACACACACATATATATATATATATATATATATATATATATATATATATATATATATATATATATATATATATATATATATATATATATATAATTATTGACATGTTGAGGCCTTTATCCTGCAGTGGACTAGAAGCAGCTGAATTTCTTGCTGTTTTATATATGTGTATATACAAATGAATGTATTTATATATATATATACACATAATTGTCTGTGTGTATCTGCGTAACTAAGGCTAAAAGCATAGTTTTTAAATGTTAATGTAAGAGGAAGTGGCCTGCTCTACGATGTGCTCTCCACACAGGTTACAAATATTCAGGAGACAAGAGACCAAACAACAGACTAGTTTCGAGATCGAAAGTGTAAGGGGAGTTCGACGAGCTACTGATGATAGCTCTTCCTAAACATAAAAATCTATTATTGTCATGGCATTATTATGCAGGGAGAGACTGGCTGAAATTCAGCTCCTAAACTTTGAATAAAGTAAGAATTACTGTATTGTGTTTTTTTTTTTTTTTTTTTTTCGTTTCTCGTTTTCTTTGAGCCAAGGCCGTTAAAGTAAAATTACTTTATGGTGATGTGTTAGGAGGAGTCTGCTCATTCATTTGAAAATTAATGCAAATGTTTTATAATGGCTGAATTTTACACTGTATGATATATTTTTTTATGAAGTAACTACAATTGTAACAGTCTTCTGGTAAATTTTAGCCTCATTTAAGCATTCCATTCTTTAAATTTACGTGTAGATTAAATAAACAGACTCTTTACAGATATGACAATATCATACCCTTTTTGTAATCATACCTATCTTAACGAATATTAATCTTTATGATAGCTGTTAAGCTTATTCTTACATAAAATATATCACTAATTTCTTACAGTAAAGTTTTCAACATTAATGTGAATATATGAAACATCAGTTTTTATGTAGTTAATGTTTTTATAGTATTTTATCTTAATTTTTCTTACTTATCGATTATCTATTTCCTAATTTCCTTTCCTCGCTTGGTTACTTTTCCCTGTTGGAGCACTTGGGCTTATGGCCTCTTGCTTTCCCAACTAGGGTTGTATCTTAGCTAGTAATGATAATAATGATAATAATAATACGGAAACTTCCTTCCCCAAAACTGAAATCAAACAAATTTATTGAATGAAAAAATAATATCCTCTTTTTTTTGGAAACTAACTAGTAACAATATTTGATTACACTTTTATACTATTTTCAAACCTTTATCTAATTCAATATATAATAATAATAATAATAATAATAATAATAATAATAATAATAATAATAATAATAATAATAATAATAATAATAATAATAAATATTGTGGGTTTTTTTTTTCAGATTTAGGAGCAACCAAGAATATAACTTATCTAAAATAGGATAATTCCAGATGATCTGGAATGAAGCCATAGCAATTTAGACTTACA
>NC_090735.1:25021515-25029015 GCF_036898095.1 Palaemon carinicauda
GTATACATCTATATATATATATATATATATATATATATATATATATATATATATATATATATATATATATATATATATATATATCTATATATATATATATATATATATATATATATATATATATATATATATATATATGTGTGTGTGTGTGTGTATATACATATACATATATACAGTATATATATATATATATATATATATATATATATATATATATATATATACATAAACACATAAACCAATATAATCATATATATATATATATATATATATATATATATATATATATATATATATATATATACATATATATACATATATATATGTATGTGTATATATATATATATATATATATATATATATATATATGTATATATATATATATACATATATAAATATATATATATATATATATATATATATATATATATATATATATATATATATATATATTTATATGTATGTATACAAGTGTGTGTATGTGTGAGTGTGTTGGTATCCCTACGTTGAACACTACTATCTTTATATAACATTTCCTTCTATGTTTCCTTAAATTATTCCAAATAATTTCCATTAAACAATAATATTAATATGATGCCATTTACATAATCAACAGAATCACTTGAACACGGAAGCCTACTTGATAGAGTTCAATGTGATAACACGACGAATGGAGATGCCTAATGCGGACTAATTAGAATAATAAATGAAATATTTAAATCTATTTGATATTCCTCGGCACGGAATTCTATGTTGAAGGGAACTGATTCCCTTGGCCAGGTATTTCTGGCAGGGATTACGTGAGAATGGTGATGGTAGAGAGATTACAAACGCATCGAATAATTGGAGGGTGCTCCATAACTTTTGGAATTTGTCATATCTTGGTTTCGAGGCGTTTTTTTTTTTACCTCATAATTTATTAATTTTTATCCAATATATTTACTCTTTATTTTATTTTACTTATATTTTATCAATGATGCATTAATATAAATATTTTTTTTTTCCAAGTGCTCTTAAACTTTTGGAATTTTTCATATATTGGTTTTGCAACTTTTTTTATGTATACTTCATAATTTATTTATTTTTAGACAATATATATACTATTTATTTAGTTTTATTTACATTTTAGCATAAATATAAATAGTATTTTTTTCTTTCTGAATTTAATCTGGCTAGCTATATAAGAGTCAATCTTGATTCATCGGTTTGTTAATCTCTTCCTTTTAATAATAAGTTCATATGATGGCACTGCCCTGATATGTAGATATATGGTAATACTGATCTAAAGTATTATCAAATCTCGAAATGACGTGTGAATTTACTTGCTTTATCTAAAATATTCATATCAGAATACTGCATTTGTTGTTTTCCATATTTGGGTTTTATCAAAAAGGAGATGAACTCCTCCCTACTCTAGACTCTAGGAGTAAGGGATGAAGGCTCTAGGCTCTAGGGTCTAGAGCCTACATCCCTTCACTCTACATTGTGCTGTTGCGATTTCTTTAAGAAGGTACTTTTCAAGTCACTTTTTTCAAAACATAAACTTGAGACCTCTTTTTGCTTAGTTGGAAAGCTTAACTAAAACATGTATATGTTAATCCCCTGATATCACTAAAGCACAGTTTTTATTAAGAAAAATTCAATGCAATGATCCATGTTACATTGATCAGTAATACCTTCTCTTATTAACGTTGAATTATCTCATGTCATTAAGTTTCCGGTAATCAATTTTATTTCGGGTCTGGAGAAAGACTAAACAGATAGCCTTGATCAACTTCGTTTTGTGACGATTTATATTTTGCGATAATTTCTTTCATTTTACAATTTAGTCATAAAAAACATTAAGACAGTTACTTTATTAAACGCTTTAAATTCCAGATAGTAGCAATAACAAAAATAACAACACAAACAACAACAAAAAATGAGCAGGCACGCAAAGGAACTTCCACGTGCATACTCTCGCAATTTTCCACACAAAATCACGTCTGTAAACACACATTCGTCCGTCCACCGACATACATACACACACTACACACTCACAGACACATTATATATATATATATATATATATATATATATATATATGTATATATATATATATATATATATATATATATATATATATATATATATATATATATATATATATATATATATATATATATACCCTCCGTAACCCAAATAACATTTAAGCCATGGTACGGTTATGCTAACTTAACAAAACCAGACTTAATTTAATTCCCCATTGGCAAGTATTTCCAAAATGTTACATTCTCCCATGCATGAAGGGTCATCATTGCACCAGGTTTAGCGGTATCCCTTCAAATGAATTCGAACCAGATCTCATTCGAATCTGACTCTCTCTGGATTGATGGGATTCTACTACAACACCATTCCGTCAAATCTTCCTTTTGACCAGAATAATTTACCTGTTAATTTACTTCAACAATGGGATTGCGTTTGGTCTCTATATTCAGTGATTTTCAATTAAGTTAAATAGTCTCTCTCTCTCTCTCTCTCTCTCTCTCTCTCTCTCTCTCTCTCTCTCTCTCTCTCTCTCTCTCTCTCTCGTTATATATATATATATATATATATATATATATATATATATATATATATATATATATATATATATATATATATATGTATATGTATATATATATATATATATATATATATATATATATATATATATACATATACGTATACATATACATATATATATATATATATATATATATATATATATATATATATACATATATGTATATATATACATACATATATATATATATATATATATATATATATATATATATATATATATATATACGTATGCCGTTTTATGCCTATAGTTTACCAATACTAAATAATCGTCACTATTTGATTTTAGGTTGCCAAGTAGTATTTGGAGCTATTGTGAACCATCATTGAGTGATTAGCAATTTAAAATTAAATTTTAGTATCCAAATTGCTGATGAATGCAGCCGAAAATGTATAGTGGTTTATCGAAATTTGTAGTAAGAAAGCCATATTAATAAAAAAAAAACAATTCATCGGTCAACTGCATTCCTCCAACTCGTCCCTCGGGTAGAGGGATGAGGTGTTAGTTATACCATGGTGAGTGGGGAGGTGTATGTACACTTAGATTCAAAAGTCCGCCGACACTCAAGGGGAATCGTTCGTCAGAGGTCTCTAGTGTTACCATGACAAAACAAAGAAAGAGTTGGTCTTCTTACTACCTTCAAGGAAATGGGCGGAGACTTGTCCAATCTCAGCGAACGCTTAGAAATATTACAAATCGAGTTGCCATATTTCATTCTGTGGTATCATTTGTCCCTCGAGTATTCACTACAAATACATAAAACACACACACACACACACACACACACACACATATATATATATATATATATATATATATATATATATATATGCATATAATTATTTTTACTATTCTTTTGAGGAGCCCAGTAGACACTTTCAATGGATGGGTAGGTGGCTTGGGGGGGAGGGCGCTAGGTAGGGGGGGGGGGTTACTCCTCCATCGGGCAGTCCGCCACTGAAGAATTTGAGGAAACAAGGAAGTCATTTGTATTTTAGAGGTTGTGGAAAGAGGTTAAGAAATTTTTGATACAACTTGTAAAATATTGTATCATTGTCTCAATCTAATTTGATAACCGTTAATGTTCCATGAACTATTGCTAACCTAATTCATAATTAGTTCATTTGTAGTAGCTAGTAGCAACCGAATAAATAGCATTTGTTGTTCTAAGGTTGATTAGTAACCAAAGTTAACTATTAACTTTGCATAATAAATAATCTGTGATGTAAATACTGATGACTGCATAGCATTTTGAATACAATCAGAATTTAGTTTATTGAATCGAAAAGGAATTGTATTGCGGTAAATGAAACCACTATTACATTCTAGCAAAACCTTTGAGAAATTTGCTTTATTGATAAATCATACATAAAAGTCTCTTGTCCTCAGAACGACATAATTTTCCAAGATTTTGTAATGAAAGTAAGAAATACTAATTTTCCCGTAATGTATTCTCTAATTTTCCAAAAAAATATAAGCGCAGGTGCCATGAGCATAAAATGATTTCCTACACTAATACCTTGGCTGTAAGTTATCAGTGATTATGTAATTACTAGTAGCTTTATCTTAAGAAAATTACGTAGCTTGATTACGCTAACTTCTAATAATCGTGATTCAAATAGGCGTAAGTCTCCATGATCAAGTTCCTATTTGTGTTCCTTTTATTCATTCTTTATTCATTCGTTTATTAAACATCCTCGGCATTTTTAAGAAAAATTGCCTTTTTCGCCGGTATTCATCTAAGGCCGTCAATTTTAGTTCCTAGTCTCTCACTATCCCTCTAGAAAAGAAATCTCTCTGAGCGGCAGCAAGAAACACCTGCACTTGACCATTCCAACCTGGAACCTTTCGAAATTTGTGTGAAGCCAAAACGAGATATTCCTTAGCTGGATTAGAAAATAAGGCATTTTGACTACTATTTCACTCACATTTTTTTATACAATTTCAATCATTTTCCTTTATGATTATTCCAGTTAACGAAAATATCTTGGTTGATTTTAAAGCAAACGGGCAAATTATCCTACAGAGTACTTTCGTAATGAGCATATTAATTGGAAAACTTGTGGTATATGGAGGACTACAGAACATAATGATCTATAGTAACTGAATAGAATAACTTCGAGCCGGACAAATGTTGGTATAAAGATTCTTTCTAACGAATCCTTCAAACACTCATAAGACAACGACTCTCTAATTAAAGCTATTATTGTTCCAAAATCTACCATTATGTGAATGAGCATTTAAGTCTAACAAAATAATTCCGTTATCTCCAATTGTGCCATAGAGCCTCAGTAATTATCAAGCAAATTAAAGCTCTTGTAATAAAGATTGAATTAGCAACACAGCAAAGATTTTACAGTATATATTTAAAATTCTAGTTTAAATGTCAATGCCAACCGTTCTTAGCCACAAATACGGGTGGAAAAGGAAAAGTAAAAACTTTTATGAATAAAGGGCAAGAGGGTTGTGACCTAAAGACTGAGATGGCACATCCCCTTGAATCTGAATGACTTGGGAAATATTTTTCAGTAAAGTATCCTTATGTATTCCAAAATGTTCCTATCTGTGAATATCTAAAGGCCTATGAAAGTCTTTAGCAATCAATTTAGCATTCTAAAACTAAGTTTTTGGAAGCATAATACAATCATTTTTATTGGAAACATTGCCATATCAAGCGAAAATTTCTCCTGATATGCTTGAATGTCTAGAAATCAATTTATATGGTGACCAATTACTATATTAACTACTGTAATCTCTCTCTCTCTCTCTCTCTCTCTCTCTCTCTCTCTCTCTCTCTCTCTCTCTCTATGAATGTCCTCAAGGAGTCAAGGCTCGTATAACTCATCTATGGCGTTTTTATGAATATTTTACAGCATCGAGCCATAAATGAAACTGGAACAAGACTAATGTCGGATCTCCGAACAATATAATGTAGCTGTTAACGGAAGGAATTGTTAAGTTATGCCACTCCATTAATTCCTACATGCTTATACAGATTGTAGATATATATATATATATATATATATATATATATATATATATATATATATATATATATATATATATATATATATAAATCTACAATCTGTATAAGCATGTAGAAATTAATGGAGTGGCATAACTTAACAATATATATATATATATATATATATATATATATATATATATATATATATATATATATATATATACGTGTGTGTGTGTGTGTGTGTGTGTCTGTGTGTGTGTGTTTTGTGTATTTGTATTGGATAGTTGAGATGTCAAATGATACCACAGCATAAAATATGGCAACAAGATTTGTAATATTTTCCAGCGTTCGCTGAGCTTGGACAAGGCTCCGCCTATCTCCTAAGAAGTAGTATGAAATGCAACTCTTTATTTGTTTTGTAATGGTAACACTAGAGACCTCTGACGAGCGATTCTCCCTGAGTGTCGGCGAACTTTTGAATCTAAGTGTACGTGTGTGCATATCTGTCTAAACATTTAGCCGACATTTTTAACAGGTCGTGTACACTAGTATGAAATAAAAAAAGCCTAAGCTATAAAAGAAACTGAATTACTTAAGTCTAGACTCCTTATTCAGGCATATGCAGATGTTATCGGGTCTGTATACAAGTTTGTGACGGATATCACTTTATACTAAAAAAAACCACTAATTAATTTTCATTTATTCATCATCATCATCATCATATCCTCCTACACCTGTTGACACAAAGAGCCTCGGTTAAATTTCGCTAGTCGTCTCTCTTTTGAGCTTTCAAATCAATACTTCTCCATTCAACATCTCCAACTTCACGCTCCCTAGTTTCCAGCCATGTGGGTCTGGATCTTCCAACTCTTCTAGTGCCTTGTGGAGCCCAATTAAATGTTTGGTTAACTAATCTCTCTTGGGGAGTGAGAAGACCATGACCAAACCATGCAGTTCGTGATTCATTCAATAACACCAAAGGTATATGACTATATCGGATTCAACTAGTTCCCTTTAACAAAGCGTATTTTTATTTATTTCACATCGTTATTGTAATATAGGAAACTTTGGATATAAAAGCATCCCCTCAACACTAAAGCCATTTTCTTAATTTAAAGGAAATAAGTTCAAAGCCTTCATTGAAATGTTAATTGCACTTCCTATTCCTAAAAGCTTATGTAACAGAAAGTCCGCCTTTATCCTAATTAGGCTTCATAAAAGTGGCAATATAATGCTCTGTCTTTATACTTGTGCTATTCATTATGTCTCCATCAACCATTCCTCTCGCTTGCATGGAATAGACATGAATAAATAAACACACATACACACACACTATATATTTATATATATGTATATATATATATATATATATATATATATATATATATATATATATATACATATATATATATATATATATATATATATATATATATGTATATATATAAATATATATATATATATATATATATATATGTATATATATAATATATGTATATATTATATACATATATATGTATATATCTATATTTATTTATATATATATATATATATATATATATATATATATATATATTTATATATATATATATATATATATGAATATATAATATATATATATATATATATATATATATATATATATATACATATATATATATATATATATATATATATATATATATATATATATATATATATATATATATATATATATATAGTGTGTGTGTGTGCGTGTGCCAACGCACGACTGTAATGACGGTGTATGTGCAAATATAGCTAACACATTTCGTTTCCACGCTTCGATTATGCATTTTTTTGTAAAAACAAGAAAAAAAAAAGAAGCTATCTATATCTTCCTTTCTAATAGATACAAACTAACACAAGCACAGAAATACGTTTATACCAAAATTCAGACGTCAATCAG
>NC_090735.1:25033673-25038673 GCF_036898095.1 Palaemon carinicauda
CCAAGGCCTTCCTCTTAACCCCAGTAGATTCTGGGATTTCTTCCTAAATGCCTGGGATACGCATGCATATATATATAAATATAAATATATATATATATATATATATATATATATATATATATATATATATATATATATATACATATATGTATATATATATATATATATATATATATATATATATATGTATGTATATATATATATATATATATATATATATATATATATATATATATATATATATACAGAGAGAGAGAGAGAGAGAGAGAGAGAGAAAGAGAGAGAGAGAGAGAGAGAGAGAGAGAGAGAGAGAGAGAGAGAGAGAGAATCTGTATGTATAACCATGCATATGGTTATTATATATTTATATTTATATATATACATACATAAAATTTTATATATATATATATATATATATATATATATATATATATATATATATATATATATATATATATATATATGCTTGTAGATAAATAAAAAGAAAGATATAAGGATAGGGATGAGAAGTATTTGGATAATTTATGAGCTATTTGGTACACCGACATAGGTGATTGAACAGATATCTTGGCAGTATCATAAATTTGGTTATGGACAAAGATTGATGAATATGCTATACGCACACCAAAGTATTAGGTAACCTAAAGACCAGCTGTTAAGGAAAATTATAATCATCAGCTTGAAACTTGGATTTAAAATTCCATTCTACATTTACAGACGTATGCAAATTACCAAATCGTAAATTTTATATTTCTAATTCGTTTGAATAAAAATGAATAAAGATTAGATTGCATATTGAATTTCCAAGATCTCATCAGAGAATACAAATTGCTGAGAAATATTCTTCTCTGACGTTCTTTTGGTTTTCTGTTTTACTTTCATAAGCAGAAATGTTCATTAATTTGCAATATAAGTTATGTCGTCTTTGCACTTTATACTTGTACGTCAGTCCTTGTTAATATCATATTATTTCTTAGCCAAAAAAAAAAAAATAAGCCTTGCTTTTATTTAAATAGATATAAAGGTAGAATGTATCTGAGTGCTCTAGTGCTACAATAACTAAAATTCAGCGAGTAATAAAACATTCATTGTGAGTTTATACATAAAACAAAGAAACGCAGTTAAATTATTAACATTGTTTAAAATACAAATAAGAAACCTAACATTACCAGACGTGAACAGCATTAGAATAGAATATATATGTATATATATGTATATATATATATGTGTATATATATATATATATATATATATATATATATATATATATATATATATATATATAAATATATATATATATATATATATATATATATATATATATATATATACATGTATATATATATATTTATATATATATGTATATATATATATATATATATATATATATATATATATATATATATATATATATATATATAGCCCAGTGAGGAAAGTAAATAAGGAAAAATTACAAGAAGTTTAAGAACAATATTAACATTAGAATAATTTTTTCATATATATGTTATAAAAACTTCAATATAACAAGAGGAAGAGAAACAACATGAAATGATGTGCCCGAGTGTACCCTCAAGCAAGAGATCTCTAATCCAAGGGATTGGACGACCATGGTACAGAGGCTATGGCACTACCCAAGACTCGAGAACAATGCTTTGATTTTAGAGTGTTTTTTTCCTAGAAGAGCTTATTACCATAGCTCAATAGTCTCTTCTACCCTTACCAAGAGGAAAGTAGCCACTGAACAATTATAGTGTAGCAGTTAACCTCTTAAAGGAAGAAGAATTGTTTGGTAATTTCAGTGTTGTCAAGTGTATGAGAAAAGAGGAAAATGTGTTAAGAATAAGCCTGACTATTCATTGCATATGTAGGCAAAAATGAAATGAGCCGTAACCAGAGAGGGTGATCCAATATAGTATTGTTTAGCCAGCCAAAGGACCCTATATCTCTCTAGTGGTAGCATCTCAAGGGGTACCATAGAATAGTCACTAAAATAAAATGTTTTGATAATTTTCCTATTGCAGTTCGTACACAGTAATAAACATGTATAAAATCTTCTATCGTTATGCAAGGCAATCACCTCACGCCTACCTTCGCCCCTCATTTTCCCTCACCCGTTCGCTTAGGAAAATAGATCTCATTTCCATATCTGTCTCAGTCCCGTCCGTGAAGATCTCGTGGTTCGTGTGAAGACGAAAAGTGATTATTCTGGGAGAGTGAATCCATTCGGAGTTGTCTGCCCGACTAGATAATATCGACCACTAAGAAGAGAAGCGAATACTTGCAGAGTCCGTCACAGACTTATATACAGACTTGATAACATCTGCATATGCCTGGATAAGAAACGAGTCTAGAACGAAGTAATTCCGTTTCTTTTTTAGCTTAGGTTATTTTTTATTTCCTACCAGTGTGCGCGACCTGTTAAAAAGGGCGGCTAAATGTTTAGATAGGTATGCACACAGGTACATGCACCTCCCCACTAATAGTCCGTGGGCTGAGGGGGCTCACCTTGCACCCCCCCCTTAAAATTGACAAAAGTGCATTTAGGTTGTAGCTTTTGATCTATATTTTCATTTTTTTAATGTTCCCATTGAAAAAATAGGGACGCACTACCACTACTGGGCCACTTTCTTCGATGACATCATCGAAATTTGCTGCTGCCAATCATGGGGTAGGGGAAACCAAATTAGACATAACTCCGGACTGAATGGTCAGAGATAGATAAATGACATATCAAAATGTTTGCTTTGGGCCTCTCTAACAGATTAAATAGACAATTTGCAATTATGTTTAATAATTAGGTCACCAGAGGTCAAAAGGTCACCAAATTTGGGGTCAAGTGAGAATTTTAGGCACCTCCATAAATGTAACCCTAGGACCAGCCAGACCAATATCTGATGACTTTTTCTGCCTTATTTCATCTCTAGAGACCTCAAGAAATGGAATGATACCCATTAAGTGTACTTATTGGCCAAATCATGGAAATGAGATGTTATGTAAAAAGGTCAATTTTCAAATTTGTCGTTTTTTAGCCTCAAAATTGTAAAAACTGATAAAGCTCATAACTCTTCTTACAGAGGGGCTACGGAAATTATTTTGGTGTGTTTTCCCAGGTTTTGGGGTCAGAGAATCCAAAAAAAGCATTCTCAACAATGTCAACTAATTACATCATGCTGAAATTCAAGATGGCCACCACTCTGGGCGCCGTAATTTTGACTTGGCTATAACTCCTCCATGAATGCAGCAAGAGAGAGAATATTCGTGTCCTCACCCAGGTTCTTGAGATTACAGCATCCAATAAAGGCAGTCTCAACAAGTCTGTCAGTAAATTTGGGGAAAGTCACATAAATCAACAACAAAAATGCTTTATTTGAAGATTACAACAATCATGAATGAAATACAATAAAACTGTACATGAATGTATAATATACTCATGATGCAAGACCTCATTGGGAAAATTCACACTGTGTTGCTTTGGACTACAGAAAAAAGTCAACCTATGCAAGATATAAAGTTTGATAGTCTACTTGGGTACCTGTGGGTCCACTTTTGATTAATGGAAAGGCAATTATTGGAAATATCTTGTGATACAAGGGAGGTCCTTGGTCCTTCGACACTGAAATCTACCATCTTGTTACTTGAAACTTTCTTAATCCAGGTCAGACCCACTATCATCACTTTCATAGTCATCATCCAAATTTCCATCACTTTCATTGTTTTCATCTAGGCTTTCATCATCAGACGTCTCATCATACGTCCATCGTCTCAAGTATATCAGCCATACTTGTAGGAAGTACAGTTCCCTTGAACCAACAGGGATCTAGATTTCCATCCTTCATTATCCAACCATGATCCACAGCTGGATGAGGGACCTCAGGTTTGGGATAATGGGCACGCTTCCATATAGCAACCTGATAGTTCACCTCCTGATATGCTCATTTAGACACTCTTGGTGGCTGAAGAGATGAAATATCAACACTCTTTTTTGAATCCAGCGACTGCCCAATGCACTTTAACCCGAGTATTTGGTATCGAAGCTGGTCAACCTCCTTTGTCTTAGTTTTGGCAGAATACATGGTACAGGTGAAATCCTCAAGAGCAAGGAATATTTCATCGGTTACCTCCCATGACTCCCTTAGGCAACTGAAGACTTCTTGGTACTTTGGGCATTTCTGTAGAATTCGCAGCAGTTTTAACTTGACAATTCCTTTAAAGGTACTTGTCATATCGTATCTACTGAATGCATGCAGACCAAGGAAAGCAGACCAAGGAGAGAGGCACAGTAAGTTGGTGTGAACCCTTTCAAGTTCTGTGACATCTATGAATCGCCTTCTATTCCAAATGTCAGTATCAAAAAGGAGTTGCACACCTAAGTTTTGAGCATAATACAGAAGTATGAAGAATATGTCACTGTCTGGACTTCGAACCCGAACAGATTTGTATCTTTTATCCTTGGCATAGGTTGAATAGAGAATGACACGTAAATCATTCTCTTCCTGGGTTGAGTCAAGAGATTCAATTTGAAATGCAGTGATCTTCTCATTGTCTGTCCTGAGTTCGTACGCCTTGCCCTTACAAACTAAGATAAGCTTCTTCTCTATCTTCGGTATATTCTCCTCCGTGCACCAAACCCTCAAGAGTAATTCAATGAGCTGAGTTTTATTGTCGTCATTACTCAAGATCTCTTTCCAGTTATCTGGTCGCCTTGTGTGTTTTCTCCACTAACCAAACGTTTTTCTCCTGAGCCAAGATTTGATCTCTCCAGGGATTTTATTGAATTGGGCATGTAAACCGAGAGTGTTTAAATGAGCATATCAGGAGGTGAACTTCCATAGGTTGACTTTTTTCTGTAGTCCAAAGCAACACAGTGTGAATTTTCCCAATGAGGTCTTGCATCATGAGTATATTATACATTCATGTACAGTTTTATTGTATTTCATTCATGATTGTTGTAATCTTCAAATAAAGCATTTTTGTTGTTGATTTATGTGACTTTCCCCAAA
>NC_090735.1:25048673-25056173 GCF_036898095.1 Palaemon carinicauda
CCACTTCTTCTTTTCCGCCAATCGGAAAATTGCCAACATCACCTGGTTGAGAGGTGGTGACCTCGACCCTTGTCGATTCAAGCATCTCACAACCACCTCGCTGTCCATCACTAATCTTATGTGGATTGAGTGACGCGGGGAGACTTTCTTTAAGGTAAGGAGCACTGCCATAGCTTCTAGAAAGTTTATGTGAAAGGTCCTGAATAGCTTGGACCAAGACCCCTGGACTTTTTTCCGATGAGAGTGACCTCCCCATCCCTCCTTTGAGGCGTCTGAGTGAATCGTCATCGACGGGGGAGGTGGCTGAAGAAGAACCGACTTCTTTAGATGTCTGGCTTGGGACCAAGGCCTGAGAAGAGTACGTAGCCGAGGCGGCACTGGTCTTCTCAGATCTCTTCGCGCGTTTGATGCATACCTTCTCCAAACTCCGGTTGCATCCTTTAGCTGTGCTCTTAGCACTGGGTCTGTCACCGAAGCAAACTGGAGAGAGCCTAGTACCCTCTCCTGTTCGCGTCTTGATATCCTTTCGGAATCTAGAAGTCTCTTGACAGAACCCGCTATCTCCTTCCTTTTCTTCGCCGGGATGGAGAAACAGTGTGACAAAAGGTCCCAGTGGATTCCCAGCCACTGGAACTTTTGAGATGGAGAAAGTCGAGACTTTTTTCTGTTGATCTTGAAGCCTAGGTACTCTAGGAACTGGATCACCTGAATGGAAGCTTGCAAGCATTCTGTCTCGGATGCTGCCCACACCAGCCAGTCGTCCAGGTAGGCTACTACTTGAATTCCCTTTAGGCGTAATTGTTTGAGAGCTGCGCTCGCCAGCTTCGTGAAAATCCTTGGGGCTATGTTTAGCCCGAATGGCATGGCTCTGAAGGCGTATAGTCTCCGTTGTAGCCTGAACCCTAGGTAGGGGGAGAGTCGACGGCTGATTGGAATGTGCCAATAGGCGTCTGACAAGTCTATAGAGACTGAGTATGCCCTCTTGGGCAGTAAGGTCCTTATGTGTTGCAGTGTTAGCATTTTGAATTTGCAATTCACTATGAACTTGTTGAGTGGCGACAAGTCCAGAATGACTCTGAGCTTTTCCGAGTCTTTCTTGGGAACACAAAACAGCCTCCCTTGGAATTTGATGGACTTCACCTTTCGGATCACCTTTTTCTCCAACAGTTCTTGAACGTACTCCTCCAGAACGGGGGTGGAGTGTTGGAAAAACCGAAGGCACGGGGGTGGAGTGCTGTACCAGCTCCAGCCCAGTCCATTCTTGAGTAGGCTGTGGGCCCAGGGATCGAAGGTCCAACGATCCCAAAATTTCATCAGTCTCCCTCCTACCGGTATCATTTCACTTGGACTGCCGTCCTGAGGTCTTGCCTCCCTGACCACGACCACCCCTGAATCCCCTTCCCCTTGAGGGGCGCCTAGACGAGCCTCTGGCTGCTCCTCTAGGCTTTGCTCGAAAGGAAGAAGACTGTCCTTCCAACGTTGGGGTGAATGCCGTGGACGGACCCGGCATAGCCTGGGGTACCCACTGAAAAGTGGTCGGGGTTTGTGCCACCATCTGGGGCACTGGAGGCAATGGCAATTGCAGTTGCTGTTGCTGTCTAGAGGGCTTGGCTGGCCGAGACGGTAGCCTAGTCCTCATATTCTTCCTCTTTGGTTGAGGACCCTCATCCGGGGAAGACTTTCTTTTGATAGCCAGGCCCCACTTCTGGAGAAGGTTTCTATTCTCCACGGCGGCCTTATCAACAACTTCTTTGACCACATCGGTAGGGAAAAGGTCTTTTCCCCAAATGTTGGAGGAGATTAACTTCCTTGGCTCGTGCCTCACCGTAGCCCCGGTGAACACGAACTCCCTACAAGCTCTCCTCGCCTTGACGAAGCCATAAAGGTCCTTCGTCACTGTGGCTAGGTGAGTCTTAGCCACCACCATGAACATTTCATGGATCTTGGGGTCACTTGTCATCGTCTCAAGAGTAGTCTGAAGAGACATTGAGGCAGCCAGTCTTTCTTTTGTCTCGAACTCTCTTCGTAAAAGAAAGTCAGACAGCTTGGGGAGGTCCTCGCCGAATTGCCGTCCGGCAATATCAGCCTCCAACTTTCCCACTGAGAACGTCAGATGGACGTCCTTCCAGTCTTTGTGGTCCATAGGCAGGGCCAGCGACAAGGGTTTACACTCCTCCAGGGAGGGGCAAGGCTTGCCGGCCTCGACTGCCTTTAGGACAGCCGCAAACCCTTTCTGTAAAAAGGGGAAGGCTCTAGCAGGAGAGGACACTAAGGAAGGGAGCTTCTTGCTCAATGCAGCTACCTTCGAGTTAGAGAAGCCCCTCTCCTTCATCGAGGATGAAAGTAGAGCTTGAGCCTTAGCGTGGTCCATGACTATGACCTCCTGCGGCTCTGTCTCCTCCCTTGAAGCTGGTTCTTTTCTCAGCCGGACATAGCAGTTCGGATATGATGCCTTGCTGGGCCAGAATTCCACCTCCTCTAGGGGAACTGAACCCAGCTTATCCGAGATGACGATTTTTCCAGTCATCATCGGCATGTGCTCAGCATACCTCCATGGGTTAGCATCTGAGCACAAGGGAAGGTCTTTAACATTGAGCCTTTTCCGGGTCCCATGTGATTCTGCAAGGGACTGCATCCGCAGTTCCATAGCAGCCGCCTTCTCCTGATTCTCCTTCTGCATTTGTTGGATCATTCCAACAATCGAAGAGAGGGCCTGTCCCAGCTCTACTGGGAGACCGGCCGATGTTGAGGGAATAGGCTCCGGAATCTGAACCGGAGTAGCCGACACCTCGTCGACCTCTTCCTCTACGACGTCCGGGGCTTGAACTTCATCCTGACCTTCTGCCAGGAGGTCTTCTTCCAAACGCTCGTCCACGTCAGACATCCTGTCATCTAACTGGATGTCTTGCATCGCGACCGCGACTTCAGCATCCACCTGGATCTGACCTTGGGGGATCTCCTCTTGAGGCTGGGGAATCACTGCATCAGCTGATGCCTCAGGGAAAAGATACGCCCTCATCTTCTCACTTGGAAGATAAGGGCCAGAGGTGTTCTTTTGGAAGCCCCTTACCCAGGTACGAAGCTTCTCCCTTGCTATATCCCTTGATTCCGCCGTCCTAGGGGAATCAAAAGCCTCAGTAATCAGATTAGTGCACACAGTACATACCTGAGGGTCCCAATACTGGAGATCATCCTTGGAGACAGCGCATGCTGCGTGTCTCCTACAAAACTCATGTCCACAGAGGTACTTGCTGCGGACGTTGCAGAAAACATTTCCGCACTTCGGAGGGTCCTCCTGTAAAGAGAAGAAATTTCCATGAGTATCAAGTGAACTATGTATCACTGGATATGCATAGTATAGCATAACAATTCATAAAGGAAAGACACACACTTGTGTTTCCCTCACAACCCATTGTTGCAGCCTTCCAGATAATAAAATCAAATGGTTAATCTCTTCTAGAGTAACCAATGCAAGGTTTCCAGAGGAAACAGGTGAAGCTCACACCTAAGCAATGATTTTAAAATCCTGGATAATAGACAGGAAAGAACTCACTTTCCTATCTGTAGGGCAACAGCAAAGGAATGTGCAAGAAAACACAAAAGTGTTAGAACACACAGTGCTGTACCAAAACCCATACCATAGTTTTCTTCTTACTGTATATGTTATACTGAAGAATACTAGTACAGTATAGGAGGATACGTGCCGGCCGGCAAGTACCATAACTAACTTTAAAGTATACTACTTAGCAGCTATAAGGCGGCAGAACTCTGGTTCAAATGCATGTGCCGGCCGGCAGCAACTGCCGGCCGGCAACAGCCAATGTCGGCCGGAAATGGCTGCCGGCCGGCAACTACACAAGGTAGTACCCAGCTGCCGGCCACACTCTTGGTGACCGGCAGACAAGGGCTGACATTAGCCGGCCGGCAAAGGTACAAGACCGATGCCAGCCCGCAGCAAAAGAACCAGAGGACTACGCCTGCCGGCCTCATACGCCGGCAGCCGGGTCGGGTACAGCACTAGAAGAAAAATAGAATGGATGCCGGGATAAGAGTGTACACTACCTCCAAGCCCGGCAATCCGAAAGAGTGCATATAAGGAAGGGGAGAATCTAATTCAGGCTTCCTGACCAATGCCGTCTGGCTCTACAGGCAGGCATGGATGAGGGACCAAGGGAGGTCCGGGCAGCACTCAAAATATAAGACCCTTGCCGGCCGGCAGCTCTGTCGGCCGGCAAGGGGCTGAGTCAATTCCACATCCTAACCTATACTAGGTCCAGATGTAGAACGACGTACAGTACTGTAATGGCTAGGCCATTACGGAGATAGAGGGGGAAGGGACAAGAGGGTCCTACCAACCTTGCTTTAGTGACGGATCACCCGCAGCCAAGAAACTTATCTTAGCCTAAGGGAGATCTAAGGGGGGAGGCCAGCAATACTTGCCAGCTCCCAGAGCACCAAAGCAAGGAAGGTGTTGCTACTCACAGGGAAAGAAACTTATCCTCCCCCGAGGACGGCAACAAGGACTAATCTGGTAGATCACAAAAGAAGGAATCATATCCACAGAAACCTTCGGTAGTGACCTAAGGAGGCTAAGCCACCTTTGTCTGTGTCAGGCCAGCGAGGGAGACTCTACCCCAAGCCAGACAAACACAGACTCAGACTAAAAAACTCTGTTGTGCTGTCCCTCTTTGAACCAGACTTACTGGAACAGGAAGGTACAGTAACACCCCAGTATAGTTTTATCGAAAATTAATTCAGAAAAAAACACTTAGGGATAAGCCCAAGGCTTAAACAGAGGGAAAGGGATTGCATACCTTCTCCGAAGAAAAGAAAGCAACCGGGGAGTATGAGAAAGTATACTAAGGCTCCATAAGCAACTTAGCCTAGGCACCAAGAGAATCGATTACCTAAATCACCGAAACTCACTCGTATACTATCTTGGAAATATTCCACACAATCTTAAATGTATAAAACATAGCCTAAAGCTTCAATAAAATTTTAATACACTCGGAAAAACCAAAATCATGCATGAAGTACTAGGACCAAACGACTAGGCTACATGGCCTAGCGTAGGCCAGAATGGCGAATACTTCGCCAAAATAATACTAAGCATGAAAGGAAATCCTATGTAATGCTAAATAGCTAAAATTTATTAAAGCAAAACAACCGGGAATGTCGCTCTGACTAACTAAACTTATACCTAGCGAGCGACAGCGTCCATGACGCCTCCGGTAGGCTACGGCACTTGTATCAAAGATTAATCCTATTAATCACTCAAAAATTTACCAAGAGCCTACATTTATACATAAAAGACATTGTACTCAACTTATCAGAGGCCGACGAAGACGGAGAAGCCATGAAAAGTAGAATAAATCCAAGATTTGCAAGAAACACAGGAAAAAACACCGAGTTGTTAAGCTACGCAAAAAGGAATACAGATGGCACCAGGATTGGCGCCAGGCACGCATACGAATCGGGAGATAGGGAGCCTTGGGAGCGGCTCCCCCTTTTTCTTTCCCGAATTCGTTTCTTGCCAATCGCCCCCTGCGAGACGAAATCTCTGTTCGGGATGCAGATTGCCATGTGGCGTGTCAAGAATACGTCCTCTGATATGTCGCGATATCCCTTTCAGGAGGGATATTCGCTCCAGGAGTTAGAATTCTAGTACCTTAAGGTAAATTCTCTGGGAATATCGCCGTAGTTGTAATATACCCTAGGACGCTACCCTATAGGAACTTCCATCAGGACGACATGGCTTGAGCCCAAATATATATATATATATATATATATATATATATATATATATATATATATATATATATATATATATATATATATTTAAAAATGTAATTTTAACTGGAGTCTTCAAATACAGATAACGTAATAACCATTTTACAAATGCAAATATTAAAATGCAAAATTTATGAGTTACAAATGTCTTAAGAACATGAATAATTTGTTACATACAATGGGATTTAAAAGATAGAGAAAAACCACTAAACATATTCGCATAAATTTAGTTTAGTTCATTTACATATCATTTTGTCTAATTCATCAGTTAATTATCCAATTACCAAGTTCTTTGTTTACTACTTACCACAAGAGAGGTACAATTGGAACATGTTTAAATCATAAGGGATAACCAGGGCTCTCTCTCTCTCTCTCTCTCTCTCTCTCTCTCTCTCTCTCTCTCTCTCTCTCTCTCTCTCTCTGTATATATATATATATATATATATATATATATATATATATATATATATATATATATATATATATATGTATATATATACATATATATATATATATATATATATATATATATATATACATATTTATATATATATATATATATATATATATATATATATATATATATATATATATATATATATATATGTATGTATGTATGTATGTATGTATGTATGTATGTATGTGTCTATGTATTATCATCATTATCACGAGCCATAAACCGGCTATAACATTGATTATTGTGAAGCAATAAGAAGTTTTATGAGCTTTTATGCATAATCATCATCATAAGTTAGTGATCTTCTGATTACATTTTCGTATATTCTCATTCAGACAATAAATAATTGTTTATAGCAAATCATGTGGTCATAAATGCATTAATCGTGAACTCTTTATTATCAAATGATGTTTGTGAAAAAGTCAACGTAACCTGTGCTGATTCTCTCTCACGAACAATACACACACACACACACACACACACACACACACATATATATATATATATATATATATATATATATATATATATATATATATATATATATATATAAATATAAATATATATATATATATATATATATATATATATATATATATATATATTTATATATATATATATATATATATATATATATATATATATATATATATATATATATATATATACTGTATATATATATATATATATATATATATATATATATATATATATATATATATATATATATATATATATACATATATATATATATATATATATATATATATATATATATATATATATGTGTGTGTGTGTGTGTGTGTGTGTATGTGTGTTTATATGCTATGAAAAAACTATATCGTTTACCCAATTATCTGGCTACACGCTAAAATATGGGTTTATGTTCTTTGCAAACCATCTACCTACTCCATTCGTATATTACTCAACACAGCATAAAGCTTACAGTGAATTATATTTCATTTGTCAATTGTGCTTGTACACTTTTTATTGAAGAATTGTGTTCAGAAAAAAAAACTATACGGGTGATTTTCACGTTTGTATACAAAAAGTATTTAATTATACACTAAAAAAAATAAAACTTACGTGTGGGGTTGTAGAGTGTGTGTGTTTGTATGTGTGTGTATGTGTGCATGTGGATTTGTGTTAGTAGATGCAGAAACCATAAAATAATTCTTACTCATTCAGACGTAAGTTTATGGCTCTTCTTCAATTTGATCCTATTGGAGGCTCAGCGTTTCAGAGAGGTTATG
>NC_090735.1:25061173-25071173 GCF_036898095.1 Palaemon carinicauda
TATATCAATCAGAATATTCCCTTCATAAACTCCTATTCATGACCTCGCTAAAGTATTCCATCCAACCTTGCCTTTCTTCATCTTCTGTTTTTATAACAGATCCATCTCTCTTTTTAGTGGGTATACACTTCTTTTTTGCCCCTGTAGAGATTTCATTATTTAGAATATTTAGACAGAAAGCAGATGAGCTTGACTAAGCTGTAAATTTGAGGAGGTGCTCTGGTGTAAGTATTGCTCACAGAATTATTAATATATATATATATATATATATATATATATATATATATATATATATATATATATATATATATATATATATACATACACACACACACACACACACACCAAGGCACTTCCCCCTATTTTGTTGTGTAGCCTATATCAAATAAAAGAATAAAGGGGAATTTTCTTATATGTAACAAGGCACGCTTTATAGAGGATTGATATCTATAATTGGGCATATGATTAGCTAACAACATATTTGCTGCGAACATTAATATGTTTAAGTGAAATTCGTGGTTTTTAGTTCTATGACCGAGTTCCAACTCTTTCCTTTTAGAACGTTGGAACCTGCTCTATATCTTTGTAATACATATTATCTGTATTTCACACATAATTACCATAACTTAGAGACTAAAACTCAAAAGAAAATAGTATTATTGGAATTATGGATTTTTGATGCATTGATTAAAAAATAAAAAAACTTGCATGAAAATATGTTTTAGTAATCACAAACTTCTCGAAATTTGAAGAGAATCTGATTGTTACACGTATGTGAATGGTTTTATCCAATTGGAAAAGGTTGATAGACTGATGATTATTTAAAAATATGTGGCAGGTAGAAATGATATTTAGTTCCAAACAATTAAGCTATGTTGGGGTATTTTAAAACCAAAGTGACGTCATGGAAGGTTCCAGAATACAAGGATTAAAAAGGTCCACACAATGTTTCTTTTCATGGGCAATAGATGGCCTTACCAGTGGAGTACCAAATTGCTAATTATCCCCATCCTCCACTCATTATAATTTTCATTACTTCATTTCTGCTGCTATTTATCCACAAAATTGCTATATAACAGAGGCATGGGAACTTGATGTTCTTTGTTGTCTGGCCACAGCTTAATTCTTATGAAGTTACAAATTTCACAATAAATGTCATAGAAATATTTCTTCAGCAAACAATCGTTAGTTCAATTACATTTGGGGGTCAAGGGGTCGCCAGATGATGCCACATGTACTGAAATCGGTGAGACAATCAAGTAATTACACTGTTACTTAATCTGATTTTCAATTACCTGTTATGAAATCAAAAGATAATTAATATGTCTCAAGGTATGACATGTGTTGTTAGTAAAAACTACGTAAATAACAATATTGTTAAATTCCGAAAGGCATAGTAACACAGAACTCCCCCCCCCCCTCCCCTCCCTTCCAGATCCCTCCCTTAAATCCTAACGAGTATTACTTTACGGACAATAGATGGCATTAGGGGCAACTTTTCCAAACAAATATAGTCAATTATTTGACGACCACGTGAGTCAAAAAAAGGGTGGTAGGAAGGTAGAGGCTACAGAATTGGTAGTTGGTAAATTGTCCAACGATCGTTTCCTTATTAGGAATGAATATTTTTCTCAGAAAATGCTGTGAATTTTTCATATGCAATCGGAAGCAACCTGAGCTTACTTATGAAATTGTTAAGTATTTCCTTTCTTCATCAGAACACATGGATATTAAGTCATGTTCCTGTACAAGCGACCAAGGTAACAATCATCAGCATAGTTAAGGTTGGTGAGACGAGTTTGGGACAGCGCTGCCAAATGGATTTCCTTGAATGGAGAATATCATTATTCATTACAGATTTAAATAATTTAAGGAGTAATAGTTATATGCCAGAAGTACATAAAAATTTATGGATGACAAAATGACAAGCTTGTATAGTGGTGGCGCCCTATACAATATAAAGCAAAGTTTTTATAAGAGTCACCAATGTCAGTATGAATTTGTGACACCTTCCCCAATGTGACTACTCTTATAAACTATTGGATAATGGTTGTATCCGCATAGGAACAAATTTTGCCTCTTTGCCACCAACCCGTTAGGGTACCACGTCAACCCTTCCAAGGAAGGGTTAGAGTGAGTGGACGTTTGCTTGAATCAGGGAACAGTCTTAAAAGACAAACCGTGATAAAAATATCCATATTTTAATCTTAATGCTCAGTACATTTCAAATAAAATGAGTGTGGGCGAATGAGACGCAGGGTTCACTGTGAACTAGTTTATTAAAATTTAATAAACGTACATATCAGATCAACATTTATAAAATTTTATAAAACGTGGATGATATGCATCAAAGCATAAAGAAAAATAGTCAACAGAAAATATTGTTTCGTCTATTAGGAAACAGATTTGCCACTTCAATTGAATTATTAATAATAATGATATAGTCTGTATACTGATAATTTACACTAGCGTAAAAAACGCTTGGCACAAGTGTCCGTATTATGCTATAGTTCACCGACGACAATGGAACAGTTCGTAAGTACACTTTCGTGGCCTATCGCTCAGTGTGTAGTAACCTACAGTGACTACTCACGCACCCTCTTAATTAATCGTCCCAAATTAATTACACTGTTCCTCGCAGATTTAAAACAGAAGGTTAAAGAATTCTACCTGCTGCTACCACAAAACTCCTAAGTTGCTCCACTAGCTTCGCATAGTGCGTAAAGAACATCTTGGGTGACTACCAGCCGGTGTACAAACGAGGATGTTCAAAGACTATATAATTTAAAGAAATTTTATGGAAGAGGCAACTTTCCTCGAATCATGACTAACGGGTGTACTGTCTAGATCCATTCTGCGAATAACACGGGTGAGTTTTGCCCTTAGTTATAGAAAACTTTGAACCCAGGGTTTCTCTTCTGAACAGCTGTCCTCCCATAAAGTCTGAAGTTCTATGAAGATAGACCTTAGGCATTCCACTGGACATAGAGATACATCTTCCTTCAGAGGGCAGATTCTCTAGGGACCCCACCTGTTGGTGGGTAGCTTGTTATTGGTGAGAAACGTTGGGTCTGGAAATAGATTCAGTTCTCCCTCCAAGAACTGGACGTGGCCTTCCTCTCTAGAGAGAGCCAATATTGCACTAACTCTGACCCCCAAAGCGAGTACAAGTAGAAATACTGAAAACTCATAATGTCTTCTGGTTTCCTCCAAAAGTCTGAACTGACTCTTAACACCGAATCTTTTTCTCATCGTTAAGGAGAGAAAATCATGAGATGTAGGTTCCGTGTTTTCTGTGATGAGGCGAAGACCGTCGACTTCTGTACTCGCTGAGACAGGGATGGATCCGGTAGCGGTACGAATTTTAGTCGTAGTTCCAATGCTAGAGGGAACCACACGCTATTTGGCCACCTGTGGGTCACTATTGCTGCTTTCCCTTTGAAGGATCTCAGCTTATCGAGGACCTTCAAAAGGAGGTTGTGCGGAGGGAGCAGATAAATACTGGACCATCTGTTCCAGTCCAGGGACATAGCGTCCACTGCCTCCGCTAGTGTATCCTCGTATGGGGACACGTAACAATCTATTTTCTTGTTGTCTTTCGTCGCAAAGAGGTCTATCTGCAGCTCTGGGACTTGACTCGAGATGAAGGAGAACGATCCTGCGTCAAGGGACCATTCTGACTCTATAGGTGTAAACCTGGATAGAGCGTCCACTGTCACATTGCGGAACCCTTGAATGTGAACTGCTGACAGGTGCCATTTCTTCCTTTCCGCCAAGCGAAAGATGGCCAACATCACTTGGTTGATTTGAGGTGACCTCGACCCATGTCGATTCAGGCATCTGGCTACCACCTCGCTGTCTAGAACCAGTCTTATGTGGGTCGAGTGGCGAGGAGAAACTTTCTTTAGTGTCAGAAGTACTGCCATGGCTTCTAGAAAGTTGATGTGAAATGACTTGAAAAGATTGGACCAAGCTCCTTGGACTCTCATTTGATGAGAGTGACCTCCCCAGCCTTCCTTTGAAGCGTCTGTGTGGATAGTTACTGACGGGGGAGGAGGTTGAAGAAGTATTGATTTTTTCAATTGCTTGGCATTGGACCACGGCTTGAGAAGCGTTGGCAGTCGAGTCAGTAGTGGTCTTGTTAGAACTCTTCGCGTGTTTGATGCATATTTTCTCCAGACTCCTGTTGCATTCTTAAGCTGTGCTCTTAGCACTGGATTTGTTATCGAAGCAAACTGTAGAGAGCCCAGCACTCTCTCCTGTTCGCGTCTTGATATCCATTTGGATTTCAATAGTCTCTTGACAGATCCTGCTATTTCCTTCCTCCTCTTACCAGGAATGGAAAGTCGATGTGACTCCAAATTCCAGTTGATTCCTAACCACTGAAATTTTTGAGCTGGAAAAAGTCGAGACTTTTTGATGTTGATCTGGAATCCCAGATGTTCCAGGAACTGGATCACTCTCTTAGAAGCTTGCATGCATTCTCTCCTGGATGCTGCCCACACCAGCCAGTCGTCCAAGTAGGCTACTACTTGGACACCCTTTTGGCGTAATTGATGGAGGGCTGCGCTCGCGAGCTTCGTGAAAATCCTTGGGGCTATGTTTAGCCCGAAAGGCATGGCTCTGAAGGCGTAAAGTTTTCTATGTAACTTGAAACCTAGGTAGGAGGAGAGGTGACGATTAATTGGAATGTGCCAATAAGCGTCAGACAAGTCTATAGAGACAGTATATGCCCTTCTGGGCAGTAGGGTCCTTATGTGTTGAAGCGTTAGCATTCTGAACTTGTAGTTCACTATGAACTTGTTGAGTGGCGACAAGTCTAAAATGACTCTGAGTTTTTCTGAGTCCTTTGGAACACAAAATAGCCTTCCTTGGAATTTGATGGACTTAACTTTCCGGATTACTCTTTTATCTAAGAGTTCTCGGACATATTCTTCCAGAACGGGAGATGAGTGTTGGAAGAATTGAGGAAATTGAGGTTGAGGACTGCTCCAGCTCCAACCTAGTCCATTTTTAATTAGGCTGTGGGCCAGGGATCGAAGGTCCAGCGATCCTTAAATAGCTGTAGTCTCCCTCCTACTGGAAGTATCTTACTTCTGCTGCTGTGGACCTGAGACCTTGCCTCCTTGACCGCGTCCTCCCCTGTATCCCCTTCCTCTTGAAGGGCGTCTAGAAGAACCTCTGGCTGTTCCTCTAGCTCTCGAACGAAAGGAAGAAGTCTGACTTTCGAAGGCTGGGTTAAAAACTGGCGACTGTGTCGCCAGTTGTTGAGGTACCAGCAGGTACGTGGTTGGAGGTTGTGCCACTATCTGAGGCACCGCAGTCACAGGAAGTTGTTGTTGATGTTGCGAGAAGACTTTCTCTTAAGATCTAAGCCCCACTTTTTGAGAAGGTTCCTATTCTCTGTGGCGGCCTTGTCTACTACCTCTTTAACCACTCCATTGAGAGGAGATCAGTTTCCTCGGTTCGTGCCTCACCGCAGCCGAGGCGAACACAAACTCTCTACAGGCTCTCCTAGCTTTAAAAAAGCTATAGAGATCTTTCGTAACTGTGGCCAGATGGGTTTTGGCCACAACCATGAACATGTCCTGGTTCTTGGGGTCACTTGCTATCGTTTCTAGTGTCGTTTGCAATGACATCGATGCCACAAGTCTTTCCTTTGTCTCTTGCTCTCTACGCAAGAGAACCTCCGACAGTTTTGGAAGTGCCTCACCGAACTGTCGTTTAGCAATATCAGCTTCCAGCTTCCCGACTGAGAAGGTAAGGTGTACGTCCTTCCAGTCTTCTTGGTCCAAGGACAAGGTCTGAGATAACGGCTTGCACTCCTCCAAGGAGGGGCATGGTTTCCCTGCCTCCACCGCCTTTAAGGCTGCCTTATATCCCTTTACCAAGAAGGGAAAGGCTCTGGTAGGAGAGGCCACAAAGGAGGGAAGCTTCTTTCTCAATGCGGGCACCTTTAAGTTAGAGAAGCCCCTCTCTTTCATCGAGCTCACTAGTAATACTCTGGTCAAAGACTATGACCTCCTTCGGCTCCGTCTCCTCCTTTACGGCTGGCTCCTTCCTAAGACGGACATAGTAGTCCGGATAAGAATCTTTGTTGGGCCAAAATTCCACTTCTTCAAGGGAATTGCTCCCAACTTTTCTGAGATCACGATCTTCCCGGTTGTCATTGGCATGTGTTCGGCATACCTCCAAGGATTGGTATCCGAGCACCAAGGAAGATCCTTCACGGTGAGCCGCTTCTGGGGCCCACGTGATGCTGCAAGTCTACGTATCTCCAGTTTCATTGCAGCTTCCTTCTCATCATTCTTCCTTTGAATTTGTTGGATCATCTCAACAATAGAAGAAAGAGTCCTTCCCAGTTCATCTGGGATAGCAGACGATGTAGAAGGAACAGGTTCTGGGTCCGGAACCGATGTAACCGACACTTCGTCGATTTCTTCCTCTTCTACTTGAGGAGTCTGGAACAGCTCCTCCTCCTGACCTTCTCATAGAAGGTCCTTCTCAGTAGACTCCGACACCTCCGACATCCTATCGTCCAATTGGATGTCTTGAAGGGCGGCTGAGACTTCAGAATCTACCAGATTCTGGGCAGTTGGTATCTCCACCTGAGGCTGGGGGATGATTGCATCAGCCGATGCTTTAGGGAAAAGGTAGGCCCTCATCTTTTCATTTGGAAGGTAGGGGCCTGAGGTGTTTTTCTGAAAACCCCTCACCCAGGATCGTAACGTTTCCCTGGCAGCATCCCTTGACTCCGTCGACTTAGGGTCGTCAAAAGCCTCGGTAATCAGGTTAGAACAAACTGTACAAACCTGAGGGTCCCAATAGCGGAGATCACCTCTGGAGGCTGCGCATGCTGCGTGCCTCCTACAATATTGATGTCCACAGAAGTTCTTACTGCGGACATTACAGAATATACTCCCGCACTTCGGATGGTCCTCCTGTAAAGAGAAGAAAAATCCATGAGTATCAAGTGAAGGCTTTCACTTATATTGAGACATTAAGCTTATATAGAAAAGCTATGAAAGAAAGAAGGAAAGACACATACTTGTATTTCCTGCCCAGTTAATTGCTGAAACCTCCCGAGGTATTAAAACTAAGGTTAATTCTATTCTAGATTACCTTATGTAATTTCCTAAACGGAAATGTAAGGTGTAGCTCGCACCTTGAGATAAAGGTTTAATATACCGGATAGAAAGAATACAGAAAGAACTTGCTTTCTATATATTGTACGGTCTCAACAGAAGGCTGTACAAGATAACATTAAGTATGATGAAAAACTTTAGTGTTATCACAAGCTCTGTAGAGTAAATTCTGCTAATGCAGTGTGTACTACACTACAAATATAGCAACTACTGTACATCGCATGCTGTTGTGCCAGCTAGCACGCGCCGATACTTGGCGGCATGCGCCTGCACGTGCCGGCCGGCATCTACCCCTGTATAGTTCAAAGATATACTATCTTCAACTAATAGACGGCAGCCCACTGATTCGCGACTGTGTGCTGGCCGGCAATCATTGCCAGCCGACGGCTGAAAACACTAATACCCGGCAGCCGGCCGCTAATCGTAGTGGCCGGCAGCTGGGTTAGGGTGCAACACAATAATCAGAGAAACAGTATGGATGTAAGGTTATAAGGCAGCATTGCCATACGACCTTTCATCCAGAAAGAGTGAACTTATGGAAGGGGAGAATGTAGCATTCAGGCTTCCAAAGAATCCATAGCCTGCCGGGCTCTACCGGCAGACATTGAAGGGAGACCAAGGGAGGTCTGGGGTTCACTCTGCAAAGAACAAAGGGTCTCTGCCGGCCGACACGTAATGCCAGCCGGTAGAGAGCAGAGCCAGTCCTCTATCCTAACCTATACTAGGTACGGAAGTAGGACTGCAGCCAAAAGAAAATAAAAGAGAGAGAGGTGGGTAAGGGATAAGGGTCCTATAGACTTCGTTCTAGCAAGAGACACACTCAGCAGTTAGGGAAGCTCATCCTAACCTAGAGTTGTCTATTAGGGAGGAAGACTGGCAATACTTGCTATCCTCCTCCCAACCAGAACAAAGTTAGGTGAAGTTATTTCGCCGGGCAACAGAGAAAACTCATTCTCCAGCCCGAGAAAAACAACACAGGACAGTCTGCTAGGCCACCAAAGGAAAGAATCATCTCTTACAGAATCCTTCCAACGTGGACTAGGGAAGCAAAGCTTCCTGTGTCCGCCCCTAACCTAGCAAAGGAGACTCATTCTCTATGCTAGGAAGAAGCAGACCACAGACTAGAAAACTTTGATGTTCTGCCCTAACCTAAAAAACCAGTCACTCTGGTTATCAGGTCAGGACAGACATATCCTAGAATAGTTATACCTGAATTATTATACAGATAAAGCCACTAGGATTAAGCCGAAGGCTTACAAAGGGAGAGAGGGATTGAACTTAGCCTCCGGAGGAGAAAAGAACAATCGGGGATGTGCGAAAGTATACTACTGTACCTAGAAAACTAGACTAGGTAAGGTGAGAATCGATTACCTAAATCACCGAAACTCTCTCGTATACAATCTTGGAAAAAACATTCAACAATATCTTACATGTATAAAATTTTTGCCTATAGCTTCAATAATATAACACTCGGAAAAACTTAAATCATGTATGAAAGTACTAGTGCCAGAGGTGTAGGCTACGAAGCTTCGCGAAGGGCAAGATCGGTACCTCGACCAGTGTCGAAATCACCGAACTAAAAACTGACAGTATAACATAAGCATTCCTAGAGGAGCTAAATAGCTGAATTATTAAAGCATAACAAACCGGGAACATCGCTCCAGCTAACTAAATGACCCATAAGAGTGAGCGATAGCATCCAGGATGCCTCCGGTAGGCAACAGCTCTAGTTTACGTTAATATCACTTTTGATTTAATTCAAAACGACAAGAGCTTTACACTTATATATAGTAAAGATAATACTCAACTTTCCAGAGGCAGAAGAGGCCGGAGAAGTCATCAAAATGTTGAATAAAATCCAAAATAAAAGAGAGAACACAAGGGAAAACACCGAGTAGTAGAGCTACACGAAAAGGAATGAAGAGGGCGCTACCGCCTTCATCAGATACACACTGGAAACGGAATAGGAGAGAGACCTTATGAGCGGCTCTTTTCATTCTCGTTTTAGATTCTTGTCACTGTACCCCCTTGAAGCGTTAATACTGTTCGGGGTGAAGATAGCTATGTGACGTGTCAAGAATACGTCCTCTGATATTATGCGATATCCATGTGAGATTATTTAGGGATATTCGCTCCAGGAGTTGGAATTCTGGATACCTTATGGTAAAATTCTCTGGGAATATCACTGTAGTCAAATATACCCTAGAAAGCTACCTAATAGGAACTTCCATCAGGACGACATGGCCTGAGCCCAAATATATATATTTATATATATATATATATATATATATATATATATATATATATATATATATATATATATATATATATGTATGTATATATATATATATATATATATATATATATATATATATATATGTATATATGTATATATATATATATATATATATATATATATATATATATATATATATATATATATATATATATATATATACATATACACATATACATATGTATTTATACACAATGTATGTACATATTTCATATGAATTCATTTGGTTAAAATTTGTATGCAAAAATGTTAATATCTTATACTGGTATATATATGTATGTATGTATGTATATATGTATGTACCAAACATACATCTTAATTCTGCGAAACATAGTTAGCCTCTTGTAGCTAAGCAGATGCACATGAAGGTGATTTGAGAACAAGAGATCATTCCAGCAGTCCAGGAATTACAGCAAAAGCTGCTGGAGAGTCATTAAGAACTGGAAAGCGGAGAATCCGTGTCACTTGCCTTGAAGAAGCAATTAAGATTGAGGAACTTGTGGGGATGCTGGGGATTTACTGGGGGAAAAGGGTTGTCAGCTCAATGTATTCATGTCCT
>NC_090735.1:25081173-25083673 GCF_036898095.1 Palaemon carinicauda
GATGGTAAGGCTGCACAACCAAAGAAACTAACGAGTTTGAACAGGACTCGAACCCCAGTCTGGCGTTCACCAGTCAGGGCCGTTACCACATCGGCCACCACAACACACAAACACTTCTACATATTTCCTTTTCATACTCTACATCTACATCTAATTTAGTAACTTCTTTTGGTCACTGTTAATTGCTCGGAAATATACCCTACATATTGATGTTACCTCTGGAAAATATGCATTATCAATTCCCTATTAGGCCTACCCACAAAGAACGTATTTCCTTTAAGATCTTCTCATTCACTTCATACACTCTACGTCATCTATCTGCCTTTTGACTTTCCCTAACTGCCATCTTTGCAATTAAAGCATACAGCATAAAATTTACATTTGCATTTAGAAAGCCTATTTCATCGTCACTATTAAAAAAGGTCATATTCCTGACCCATTCTAGTGCCTCTGCTTAAACCGTGTTTGAAATGGAAACTTAATTAAGAAGTGTTAACTCGACAAACATCCAGAGGCTCTTTTCAGAAATTCATTTCAATAACATTTTATCCAAAACATCTAGTGTACTAAGTTATCAGGCGCAAACACTTCACTTATTAAATAGACATGGCTACTTTATAAAAAGGGACGTATTAAATCAGTGGAATAAGATACGTGTTTGTCTTTCAGCATATCCCATATATGATAAAGAAAAAGTGTCTGGTTATATATATATATATATATATATATATATATATATATATATATAAATATATATATATATATATATATATATATATATATATATATATATATATATATATATATATATATATATATATATATATATATACATATATATATATATATATATATATATATATATTTATATACATATTTATATATATATATATATATATATAAACAGTATATATATATATATATATATATATATATATATATATATATATATATATATAAACAGTATATATATTCCGTATCTTTCCGGTCATGCTCAGCTCTCCTTGTTCCTGAGTTTAGGGGGAAGAGGAGTGGTCATTACCCGGTGAGGTGTGTGCATGTTTATCTACTGTATATGTTAAACCGTTATTGTTAACGGGTCGCGTACACTAGTAAAACTATATTAATCATTCCCTTTTTCACAATCTTAGAATATCTTGTAATACTTATCCAACACTAAATTCTGTTTCCAACATTTCTCTTCTTGTATCCTAATTATGAACAATCATTTTATGGGTTATGTTCAGTATCTACTAGTTAAAACAGTAGTAAAATCTACTTTTGTATTAACGGTACAAACAATTTCCCAATGATAAAACACAATATGAATTCATACTTGCAGGATAGTAGTACCACAATTCAGAACAGTAGGCCTATTCAGTCACTTTGGAGGGCTTACTGCGTTAATCCTTTCGCAAAGTACTATAAAATTTGACGATCTAGATTACAATCTTCATTTAGAAATGTAAGCAATATGATTTTATTTCCACAAAATTCTACAAAGCTCACGGGACAGAAATCCGGTAATTAGTTATCAATGGATGTCTTGAAGTGTCTATAATAAACCGTTTTTTCATTGCCAAAGAAGCAGAGGAAGGAAGATATGATGATGGATTGACGAACTAAGTAAGTTTGTGGCCATAGAAAAACCATAAACAAACGCAAGTGGAAGGATATGTCTGAGGCCTTTGTCCTGCAGTGGACTAGTTACGGATGATGATGAAGTATATTATGCACCTGCATATTAGTACGTGGGTTTGTACATTTTTGATTATGTGTAATGATGCGAAACGCCATCATTTTTTGGACGAATATTTTTGAGATTTTAAAAAATGCGTTAATTCATCCACTCACTTCTGGCTTCGTATGTATCAGGCTGACAAGTTGTACGGCAAAATCTTAAGAAACAACGAAATATAGTGATTCACTATCCAGCGCCATTAAATTTGTTTAAAAGGTCTGGGCAGCGTGAGTAGCGAAGTGAACTCGAATTTTATTCATATGTGTTATTTTAGTTATTATTCACGTTGTTATTAATTGATTTCGATTTCATCTTACATCTGGCAGTGCTGCAGCTGGTCGTGTAACTCTTGTTGGTCAGCTGAGCAGCAAGTTACCCAGCGGAAGGCTAAAGTGTTAGTTTATGTGTTTTCGTGTGTATACTCTAAATTTACATACGCTATTTAGTGTTTCGAGTATTATACAACTCGTAATACCATTCACATATCTTTTGGAAATAACTGAAGTGTTGCTAAAATGACTAAGCATGTTTGTCGCCCCGATATTCGTTCTGCCAATGTTGCAAAAGTACAAGAGACGAGACAAGTTAAGCAATCCTTCACCCACCAACTGCATAACTCACATGACCTTTTGACAGCATTTGTTGTTATCGAGGAAGATGAAAAAGTACGATGAAAATATCATTATATCAAGTCCCAACTTGTAATAATTCAACATTTACGCCGTAAAGCAAGTTAATGGCGGGGTTTGTTAGAAATTG
>NC_090735.1:25088673-25091173 GCF_036898095.1 Palaemon carinicauda
TCCCAGCGAACCCCAAACATATGGTTCCAGAAACATTGAATATATTTTTAAATTAATTTTTCAGGTAGTCGTTCAGAAAACACCTCAAAGCATGTTTGTCATGTTTTATGAATAGAAAAAAAAAAGTTTTATATCTATCCTGAAACCAATACCATCACACTCTCTCACGCAGATTTCAGATGGTCCTAATTAATCTTTAGATGGAGACATAATTATACTTATTTTTTTTTATGAGGCTGTTTTGCACCGACTCGCAGGGTGCCATTGTAGCTCGGAAACGTTTCCTAGTAGCTGATTGGCTAGAATTATTTTGTCCAACTAATCAGCAATTAAGAAATTTTTTTGAGCTAAAAGGGCACCCCTGCAAGTCGGTGCAAATGCGCCTCATTAAAAAAAAAGGAGTATAGTGTTCCAGACAAACTATCCTACCGATAGTTTTTAGGAAAGCAGCAAGAATACATTTACTTTTCTCCATTTATTGTTTGGTGTCGACACGTGTTTCCGATCATTTCGTGTACCTTCCTCGGGACTACATTTACCTTTGGAATTACACTTCAATATAAAGGTTATGGTGGTTAAAATTTGATAGAAAATATTTGGAAATTCGAAAAGTATTTGACAAAAATTGATAAATGAAATCTAGATTCTCTGGAATATAAATGTGAAAGTTTAAGATAATTTTTAGATACATAAACGACTATATATATATATATATATATATATATATATATATATATATATATATATATATATATATATATATATATATATATATATATATATATTTTTTTATATATATATATATATATATGCTGTATATATATATATATATATATATATATATATATATATATATATATATATATATATATATATATATATATATATATATATATATATCTCACTTATGAAATATATTAAAAAATTATCATTTCCTCTTTCCCAAATTCTTGTTACCAAGCTACAGAGTCGAGCAGTTCCCACCTCAAGAACACTAATTATATCTCCATCTAAAGTTAATTAAAACTTTCTAAAGTTTCCCAGAGATGTTCACGAAAGCAAGAAGTGTCATATCCTGGTGGTGGTCAGAATTTTCATTTTAGATATGATTAAATGAAGAAGACATGTTTTCATGATTCACTCTCATTACTTATCTTTCATTATTTTGTTTGTTCTCAATCAAAATTGTAAACAAGCAGAAGTCGATGTTTTATTCTAGTTTTGTAAAGATATTTGCTGTTTTGTTGATATGTTTGAAGAATAGTTTCCGAAAATTGATCAATTTTACACGAAAACGGATCAATTTTAACACGAAAACTTATCAATTTTAACCCAAAACTGATCAATTTTAACACGAGAACTGATCAATTTTAACACGAAACCTGATCAGTTTTAAGACGAAAACTGGTCAATCAATTCTAACACGAAACTGATAAATTTCAACACGAAAACCGATTCATTTTAACACGAAAACTGATCAGCTAAGAGTTTATTTAAAATCTTAAATGTCATCTTAGGTATTCCAAAACCTGGAAAAATATAGAAAATCGTATAAAAGTCAGCTAGAGAATTCTAACTCAAGACAGAAGAAGGCCGTGTTACGGAGACTCTGTTCAAGACTAGATAACATCGCTTTCTTGAATATCATAAAGAGATGAGCACCATACGGAATAAATTTGTTGAAAAGGCTTACATAAGTCTTATAATTTATATATGAAAGATCTGTTTCAATGTTGTTACTAGGTTCATTACTTCTGTAATTTATTTATTTCCTTATTTCCATTTCTCACTAGGCTATTTTTTCCCTGTTGGAGCCCTTGGACTTACAGCATCCTGGTAGTGGGTTTCCTTATAAATTTTTCTTTATATAGATATTGAGGAATCCCGAAGAAGTGCAATTTAAAATCACAGTAAAATTACTTTTAATTTTTGAATTTTGAACCAACTGCTTTTCCAACTGGGGTTGTACTACTACTACTACTACTACTACTACTACTACTACTACTACTACTACTACTACTATTAATAATAATAATAATAATAATAATAATCTAAAAAACACAATACTTACCTCTCTTCCACCTTCGTGCGAGTAAATAGCAAGAAACGCTAAACCCAGATGTCTAGTTATCAATGTTTCGTTAAATGAAAATCTCAATAGAAAACTGATAATTTTTTTTCCTTGCTTCCATTTCCTTTCTGTGGGAGACAGAAGCCATCCTCCCACAAATCAATTTCCCTCGGAAGGGACGACTGCAAGAACTCGTTAATTTCCCCTTCATTTCATTTCCCCAGAGGAATTAGTATCAATTTCACACTTTCATTCAAATATATCCGATATTGTTCGAATGATCATTAGATAATGATTTATATAGTTTCAAGGCTTTTTCATATTGATGATTACGAGCTCCCACAGAGGAATCATACAGATATCAATAGGAATTCGAACTGTGCCAAAGAAAATATGGTGGAAAAAAAACTTTAGAATTTAAAATAAACT
>NC_090735.1:25096173-25098673 GCF_036898095.1 Palaemon carinicauda
ATAATAATAATAATAATAATAATAATAATAATGATGATGATGATTATGGTGATGGTAATAAAAAGTGTAGAGTAAGCTCCTTAGACTTTAAAACATTTCATTGTCACCCTTGCATATAAAAATGGAGAAACCATTTATCCGAAAACAAACGTTCAGTGAATCTCGAAAAGAAGTATTAGACTCTTTCAATCAAAAGAGACTCGTTCGTTCCCGTGGTATGAATTCCATTGACGTCGAGACAGTCAAAGTGTCTCACGAGCCTTCCCTTTTATGCTAATCTTAAACACCGAATATGTCAGTGAGTAAAATGGATGCGAGAAATGTGTCTTCTTTTCTGGAATTTCCAATACGTCTTTCAGTCCTTAGATTCGAATCGGTGGAGAGAAGGAGAAGAATGAGATATTGGGAAATGTTGGAGATGGGATTGGGGAAAGACGTAGGGAGAGGATGTAAGGGCAGGTGATTTTCGAAATTTATGGAGTAATCGTTTTCTATTGGAGTAAACATCTTACTTGGGGTTTCTATGATATTTGATAGATTTAGTAAATGCTCTGAAATATAATAATGCTTTAGTTTTAATAGGAATATGTATTTCCTATTGGCTTCCTGAATAATTTGGAATTACAATTTTTTGGTAGTTAGTAATTATAAAGAGATGATATTATTATTATTATTATTATTATTATTATTATTATTATTATTATTATTATTAATAGCTAAGGTACAACCCTAGTTCGAAAAGCAAGATGCTATAAGTCCAAGGGCTCCAACAGGGGAAAATAGCTCAGTGAGGAAAGGGCATAAGGAAATAAATAAACAACAGAAAAAGTAGTGAAAAATTAAAATGGAATATTTTAAAAACATTAACAACATTAAAACAGATATCTGATATATAAACTATAAAAGGACTTATGTAAGCCTGTTCAACATAACATTTGCTGAAACTTTGAACTTTTGAAGTTCTACTGATTCAAGTACCCGATTAGGAAGATTATTCCACAACTTGGTCACAGCTGGAACAAAACTTCTAGAGTACTGTGTAGTATTGAGCCTCATTATGGAGAAGGCCTCACAATATTAGATATTATAGTATTTTACAGTAAATTTACGATTAACTATACACTTTTCATGACTTTAAAGAACATCTCTTATGCTTATAACTATTATAAAAAATCTCTTAAATAATCAAGTTACACCTTAAATATTCTTCAATAATATACACGCTCTCTAAAATGTGTTTAGCTGCACCATATATTATTATCTTTAGTAATATATTAAAACAAACTTGTACACACAATAAACACCCACAAACCTACTGCCCACAAGTTCGTTAATCCATCGTCTTCTCTTCCTTCCATAACTTCTTTTGTAATCTCCAGGGACCCATTCTGTCATTCTTATTGTCCATCTATTGTTTGTCATTCACTTTATATGTCCTGCCCATGTCCGTTTCTTTTCATTGCATGTTAGAATAATATCCTTTACTTTAGTTTTCTCACGTATCCATGTTGCTCCTTTTCTGTATCTTATTGAAATTCCCATCATTATTCTTTCCACACTGGTAGGACCATCTCATTAAATAGTTTTCTTTTTAGAGAAAGTGGCATTTTACGTTTCATTGTCTCATTTTGTTACCAAATGCTGTCCATCCCATGATTGTCCTTCTTTTAATTTCGGTCTGGTGACCTGGGGAAACACTTACGGTATGTCTTAAGGACGTCATTAACAATCTCTAGAGGTTCGTCCATTACTCTTCATTTCTTTTCTCTGCATTTTCATTGAACATTATCTTAGTTTTACTCATATTCATTTTCAGCTCTACTTTTCTCTGTTCAAGTCTTCCATCACCTTTCGCAACTCCTACCATGATTCACTAAACACTACAAGGTCATATACGAATCTTAAGTTGTTCAGGTATTCCCCATCAATATTAATTCCTACATTTTCCTAATATAAAATTCTTAAAAACTTCTCCAAGGCATTCTGTGAATAATTCAGTATATATATATATATATATATATATATATATAAATTAAACTAAAAAAATTGCTAATACTTTTCTGATGAACAGGTTGTCATAATGCTATTTTCATAGTTTGTCCTTGATATTTTTATTGAGTAGTTGTTACTTTTTTAGAAATATTTTGTATATATAATTCATTACTTCTCACAGATATTTCATTTGTCATTTCATTGTATCCTTTTCTTAATGAGCTGCTCTCCTTGTTCGAACACTTGGATATGTATCATTCTGCTTTTCTGGCTAGGGTTGTAGCAAGGCAATTATTATTGCACGTATATATATATATATATATACATATATATATATATATATAAGCATATATATATATATATACATATATATATATATATATATGTATATATATATATATATATATATGTATATATATATAAGCATATATATATACATATATATATATACATTATATATAAATATATATGTTTGTATATATATATATATATATACATATACATATAT
>NC_090735.1:25103673-25106173 GCF_036898095.1 Palaemon carinicauda
AAATTTACCGTAAAATATACTGATCTCGGCTGTATTTCAGTAAATACAGGTGACCGTAACTTTTACCCTACTTTGTTATCATCTTTTACTGTTTGGTGTTCGTAATGTAACTCCTTTACGTCAAAATATCCGTTTTTTAAAATGGTTAAGGCCTGGCAAAATTTATTCCATGATTTTTACCGACTTAACTGATTTGCATAGATAGTAAGACTCGCTGAGATGGATGAGGAAGAAGGGAGTCGCTTATGGGAGTAAATTGTAATAAATTTTAACAGTGTAGAAAATGAAATAAGAAAACAGAGATAAAAGACCTAGCTGACGTTGAGAGAAAACTGACTAATTTGCATAAATGACATCGGCCCCATATCCCAAGGATCTCTGGGATAACTGATTTGCATAGAAAGTAGGACTCCCGGAGATGGATGAGGAAGAAGGGAGTTGGTTATGGGAGCGAGTTGTACACTTTTGAAAAATTGTCGAGTGGGAGATAGAGATATTTGCATCTTGGAGAAAGGTTAATCCCCATTTAAACCTTTTGAATTAGGTCGTATAGGTTCTATTACGTTTTGGTTTCAGGCAAAAATCTTTTCAGATTTAAATGTATTTTTGATTTTTTGATGGATGATCTGTCCAAGAAGTTTGCTATTCATCCCCCCCCCCCTGAAAAAAAAAAAATAGTATGATCGATGGGAAAGTTATTTTTCTGAGGGAAATCTTAATTATTTGCTCCGAAGACCATTGAATATTGGCTTCAAAGTTCTGCTATATTTAACCACTAGGAAAAATCCCAATATAACTTCAACATAATTCATTGATAGTTTAATTAGGCCTCTTCAATAGTCATATGCCGAAGGTCTAGAGAATATGATAGACGTTTGAAAATATCGATCTTTTGTCTTCCATCCATTTATTTGGAGAGTCAATCCGTTCCTCAATACAAACTGCAAAGGAAGGAGTAAAAACACAACAGTATTTTAGGTAAGCATCTGATTGAGCCATTATTCATGTTCATGAACAAAAAATAGATTGATATTTTCTTGGTTTTAATGCAAACAGAAAGAACAACAACGCCTGCGGTACGTCTAGTTCATTAACCAACCAAATTGCCTCACGCTTCTGCATTACTCTGCATTCATCTCTCTCTCTCTCTCTCTCTCTCTCTCTCTCTCTCTCTCTCTCCCCACCCCTTTTGTAGAGAAATCTTTGATGCCCGAGCTAAAAGGCCAAAACCACTTCAGTCAGTCATTTACACAGAAATGGTTTAATCATTCGGAATTCCTCCATTAATGAAGCAGAACAGACATGATTCACGACTTCAGCTTCCGTTTCCATGAAAAGAAAAAAAAAAAAACATAACTACAAAAGTTGCTTGCAAAATTAATTACCAAACATGCATGCATGATTAATTTTTTTTTCTTTGCTGTTTCGTGCAAAATTTTCAACCGACTGCAGTTTTTTCCATATAAATATTCCAAATATTTTTTGTTTTTCCTTACAAAATGTGATATTTATTTCACAGCTTGTTGGGTGTCGTTTAGTCTAATGGATTTTGTTTTGTTTCCTTTATTATTATTATTATTATTATTATTATTATTATTATTATTATTATTATTATTATTATTATTATTATTATTACTTGCTAAGCCATAACCCTAGTTTGAAAAGCAGGATGCTATAAGCCCAAGGAGTCCAACAGTGAAAATAACCCAATGAGGAAAGGAAATAAATAAAAACTACAAGAGAAGTTTAAGAACAGTAATATTAAGATAATTCTTTCATATATAAACTATAACAACTTGAAAATAGTGAGGAAGAGAAACAAGATAGAATAGTGTGTCTGAGTGTACCCTCTGTCCAAGCTACTTCAGGTTTCTCTTCTTTTTGTTAATTCACAAAATTTCTTTCAGAGATAAAACAAAAATTATAACTGTTGGTCCTTTGGGTTATCATTATGTAAAATTGTATAGCTAGCGCATATCTTCATGATCCCAGTGAGAAAATAAACATTCCAAATTAACATAGTTAATGAAGACTCCGCCAATTAAGGCTTGCTGTTACGTTCTTTTTCTATAATTTATTTTCCTTGTGTTTTCATTTTGAACTATTACCATAATTTAAATGTCAAGAAGCCGATACGTACCCTTGTTGAGATGAAAACTTTATCATTTATTGTGAAATTGAATAATTATCTTTTGGAAAAGGTTAATAACATTAGTGTGAAGGAAAGAGCAAAACAATAAAGTTAAAACGTTACTCTCTATCTCTTGTCGAAAAACAAATGTGATGAGTTGGACACTGAAACATCAGTCATTGTATTCCTGTTAGTGGTCATCTTAAAACAATGATAATATAAGCTTCAGAATACTTTGTTTTATAGCCAGAATTTTTAACAATTCCAATCAAAATTTTACTCATAGTTGAGAACACCTTTATTTTATTTTAATTATTCATTACTTCTTATATAGTTTATCTCCTTGTTTCCTTTCCTCGCTGGGCTAGT
>NC_090735.1:25115897-25133397 GCF_036898095.1 Palaemon carinicauda
TCTCTTTCATCGAAGATGAAAGTAGAGCTTGAGCCTTAGCATGGTCATCACTATGACCTCCTTCGGCTCTGCCTCCTCCTTTGAAGCTGGTTCCTTCCTCAGCCGGACATAACAGTCCGGATATGGTGCCTTGCTGGGCCAGAATTCCACCCTCCAGGGGAACTGAGCCCAGCATATCCGAGATGACGATCTTTCCAGTCGTCATCGACATGTGCTCAGCATACCTCCATGGGTTAGCATCCGAGCACAAAGGAAGGTCTTTCACATTGAGCTTTTCTGGGGCCCATGTGATTCTGCAAGGCACTGCATTCGCAGTTCCATTGCAGCCGCCTTCTCCTGATTCTCCTTCTGCATTTGTTGGATCATTCCAACAATAGAAGAGAGGGCCTGTCCCAGCTCTACTGGGAGACCGGCCGATGTAGAGGGACTTGAACTTCATCCTGGGCTTCTGCAAGGAGGTCTTCCTCCTGACACCCGTCCATATCAGATATCCTGTCATTTAGCTGGATGTCTTGCATCGCGACCGCGACTTCAGCATCCACCTGGATCTGAACTTAGGGGATCTCCTCTTGAGGCTGGGGAATCACTGCCTCAGCTGATGCCTTAGGGAAAAGATACGCCCTCATCTTCTCACTTGGAAGATAAGGGCCAGAAGTGTACTTTTGGAAGCCCCTTACCCAGGTACGAAGCTTCTTCCTAGCTATTTAAATGTCTCATTAATCAGGTTAGTGCACACAGTACATACCTGAGGGTCCCAATACCGGAGATCATCCTTGGAGACAGCGTATGCTGCGTGTCTCCTACAAAACTCATGTCCGCAGAGGTTCTTGCTGCTGACATTGCAGAAAGCACTTCCCCACTTCGGAGTGTCCTTCTGTAAAGAGAAGAAATTTCCATGAGTATCAAGTGAACTATGTATCACTGGATATGCATAGTATAGCATAACAATTCATAAATGAAAGACACACACTTGTGTTTCCCTCACAACCCATTGTTGCACCCTTCCAGATAATAAAATCAAAAAATGGTTTATCTCTACTAGAGTAACCAATGCAAGGTTTCCATAGGAAACAGGTGGAGCTCACACCTAGGCAATGATTTTAAAAATCCTGGATAATAGACGGGGAAGAACTCTGCTTCCTGTCTGAGGGCAACAGCAAAGGGCTGTGTAAGAAAACACAATAGTGTTAGAAGATACAGTGCTGTACCTAAACTTTTACTATAGTTTTCTTCTTACTGTATATGCTATACAGAAGAATACTAGTACAGTATAGGAGGATGTGTGCCGACCTGCCTTTGCCGGCCGGCACACACCACAATTAGCTTTAAAGTATACTACTTAACAGCTATAGGGCGGCAGCCCTCTGGTTCAAATGCCTGTGCCGGCGGCAGCAGCTGCCGGCCAGCAACAGCCAGTGTTGGCCGGCAATGATTGCCGGCCAGCAACTACACAAGGTAGTACCCAGCTGCCGGCCACACTCTTGGTGACCGGCAGACAAGGACTGACATAAGCCGGCCGGCAAAGGTACAAGACCGATGCCAGCCGGCAGCAAAAGAACCAGAAGACTACCCCTGCCCGGCTGCCGGCCTCATAGGCCGGCTGCCGGGACAGGTACAGCACTAGAAGAAAATAGAATGGATGCCGGGATAAGAGTGTACACAACCCCCCCAGCCCGGCAACCGAAAGAGTGCATATAAGGAAGGGGAGAAACTTAATTCAGGCTTCCTTGACCAATGCCGTCCGGCTCTGCCGGCAGGCATGGATGAGGGACCAAGAGAGGTCCGGGCAGCACTCGAAAACATAAGACCCTTGCCGTCCAGCGTCTCTGCCGGCCGGCAATGGGCTTAGTCAATCCAAATCCCAACCTATACTAGGTCCAGAAGTAGAATGACATATGGTACAGTAATACCCCTGCCGGCCAGCTCTGCCGGCCGGCAAGGTACAGTACAGTAATGGCTAGGCCATTACGGAGATAGAGGGGGAAGGGACAAGAGGGTCCTGCCAACCTTGCTTTAGTGACAGATCACCCGTAGCCAAGAACTCTGTCTTAGCCTAAGGGAGATCTAAGGGAAAGGGCCAGCGCAGTAGTATAATACCTGCCAGCTTCCAGAGCACCAAAGCAAGGAAGGCGTTGCAACTCCCAAGGGAAGATTTATCCTCCCCGAGAACAGCAACAGGACTTAGTCTGGTCGATCACACAAGAAGGAATCATAACTACAGAAACCTTCGACAGTGACCTAAGGGAGCTCAGCTCCCTTTGTAAGTGTTAGGTCAGCGAGGGAGACTCTGCCCCAAGCCAAACAACACGGACTCAGACTAAAAACTCTGTTGTTCTGACCCTCTTTGAACCAGACTCTGCTGGAACAGGAAGGTACAGTAACACCCTAGTATAGTTTTATCGAAAATAAATTCGGAAAAAACCACTTAGGGATAAGCCCAAGGCTTAAACAGAGGGAAAGGGATTGCATACCTTCTCCGAAGAAAAGAAAGCAACCGGGGAGAATGATAAAGTATACTAAGGCTCCATAAGCAATTAGCCTAGGCACCAAGAGAATCGATTACCTAATTCACCGAAACTCTCACGTATACAATCTTGGAAATATTCCACACAGTCTAACATGTATAAAATATAGCCTAAAGCTTCAATAAAATTTTAATTACACTCGGAAAAACCATAATCATGCATTAAGTACTAGGACCAAACGACTAGGCTACATGGCCTAGCGTAGGCCAGAATGGCGAATACTTCGCCAAATAATACTAAGCACGAAAGGAAATCCTATGTAAAGCTAAATAGCTAAATTTTATTAAGCAAAACAACCAGGAATGTCACTCTGACTAACTAATTTATACCTAGCGAGTGACAGTGTCCAGGACACCTCTGGTAGGCTACGGCTCTTGTATCAAAGATTAATCCTATTAATCACTCAAAATTTTACCAAGAGCCTACATTTATACATAACAGACACTATACTCAACTTATCCGAGGTCAACGAAGACGAAGAAGCCATGAAAAGCTGAATAAATCCAAGATTTGCGAGAAAAACAGGAAAAAACACCGAGTTGTTAAGCTACGCAAAAAGGAATACAGATGGCGAATCGGGGGATTGGGAAGCCTTGGGAGCGGCTCCCCCCTTTTTCTTTCCCGAATTCGTATCTCGTCAATCTCCCTCCTACGAGACGAATCTCTATTCAGGTAGTAGATTGCCATGTGACGTGTCTAGAATACGTCCTCTGATATGTCGCGATATCCCTTTCACGAGGGATACTCGCTCCAGGAGTTAGAATTCTGGTACCTTAAGGTAAATTCTCTGGGAATATCGCCGTAGTTGTAATATACCCTAGGAAGCTACCCTATAGGAACTTCCATCAGGACGACATGGCTCGAGCCCAAAAATATATATATATATATATATATATATAAATATATATATATATATATATATATTATATATATAAATATATATATATAAATATAGATATGTATATATACAATTATAAACATAAACATATATATATTATATATATAATATATATATATATATATATATATATATCTATATATATCTATATATATATATCTATATATATATATAGATATATATATATAGATATATATATATATATAGATATATATAGATATATATATATATATATATATATCTATATATATATATATATATATCTATATATATATATATATATATATAGATATGTATATATACAATTATAAACATAAACATATATATATTATATATATTATATATATATATATAAATATATATATATATATATATATATATATCTATATATATATATATATATATCTATCTCTATATATATATATCTATCTATCTATCTATCTATCTATCTATCTATCTATCTATCTATCTATCTATCTATCTATCTATCTATCTATCTATCTATCTATCTATCTATCTATCTATATATATATATATATATATATATATATCTTAAGAGATATGTTTCGCCATCATGATTATATTTTTACATTATCAATTGCGTCAATGAATAATGAATATAGCTCATTGGAGTTATGTAATGAAACTAATATAGTGATAGATTAATTGCCTTATAATTACTAACTATATAATCACGAAGGTTTATGATATGAAATTACCCAGCGGTTTCACAACTCATCAGTGAAATTAGACTGGCGTTGAAATAATTTTTGAAATCTATATTAAAGTAAACTTAAATAAAAAATAATCATTAATCCACTTACATTCTATTGAGGTAATTATTAACCTTATTAATACAATTTGGTTTATATGGCATGACGTTAAATTAAACTATAATTGGCCACTCATTGGATGTTAAGCATTACTGAAAAATTAAAGGATAAAAACCACATTTCTAATTAACAGGAAAAGCTTTTTCATTGGAGAATCACTGAAAGCATAATTTTCCTAAAGACTAAAATTCATAAACCTTTATCATTTTAAATTAGCGTATTTAACTTCTTAAATATATTTAGTTTATTTTCCTAGAATCATTACAAAATACTTATAAATTGGCTGTGTTTAGTAAAAACATACTGTACAAAAAGACAAAATAAAATCAAATATCAATTTAATCCAGCCCCAAGCCGAGAAAAATATTCCGTCAACACTGCAAAATAAAGCTTTTTTTCGTTTGCAATGTGCTGCAACTAACATAAGATGGAAATTAGTTTTCGACTTCATAAGTTATATAAGTTGATCCACTGCTTAGACCAGGAAAAATAAAGTATAGGTAGTAGGTTGGCCATGGCACCAGCCAACCGTTGAGATACTACCACTAGAGGGGTATGGCGTCTTTTGACTGGCCAGACAGTACTACATTGAACCCTTCTCTCTGGTTACGGTTCATTTACCCTTTGCATACACATACACCGGATAGTCTCACCTATTCTTTACATATTCTCCTTTGTCCTCTTACAACTGAAAACACTGAGACTACCAAACAATTCTTCTTCACCCAATGGGTTACTGTACTGTAATTGTTCAGTGGCCACTTTCCTCTTGCTAAGGGTAGAAGAGACTTTAGCTATGGTCAGCATCTCTTCTAGAAGGACACTCCAAAATCAAACTATTGTTCTCTAGTCTTGGGTAGTGTCATAGCCTCTATAGCATGGCTTTCCACTGTCTTGGGTTACAGTTCTCTTGCTTGAGGGTACAGTCGGGCACACTATTCTATCTACTTTCTCTTCCTCTTGTTTTGTTTAAGTTTATATAGGAGATATTTATTTTAATGTTTTTACTCTTCTTAAGATATTTCAATTTTCCTTTTTTTCCTTTCCTAACTGGGCTATTTTCCCTGTTGGAGCCCCTGGGCTTATAGCATCCTGCTTTCCCAATTATGGTTGTAGCTTAGCAAGTAATAATAAAAATAATTCAGAAGGGGACAGATGTTAGACATGTGTGGGTTTACGCAAATGAAACAAGGCATATATTGTAATTAACTGTAAGCTCAATCTGTCAATAAGCCCGTGAAAATATTTATGTATTTCTATGCTTGCCCCCATATTTATTTAATCATTTATATACACATCCAAATGTCCATATTTTTTTGCGAGTATGTGTTTGTCTTTGTTTTACGGGAGCATACAAATAATGCAATGGAATATATTCTGTGCACAAAATTCTATTTATTGAAGAAACCAATTTCTAAATAATATACAATAATAATATAAAAAAAAAAATTCTTCTGAAAGCGGACTTCAAATTAGTGAAACATGTCCTTATCAAATAAAATAAAAGTGAATCAATGAAAGTAACAATGCCTGGCTTAAATAAACTATTCCATTATCTGTATGGTCTCAAGAACTTTTTTTATTCTTTCTTTCAAAAGTCATAGTGCCCCCAAAATATAATGTTCGGGCATAAACTAGTCCCACCTGCTTAGATATGTGTCTTTCTTCCATCTGTTTTACATCCATGCTTTATAACTCAGCTAATTCAGTCTGTAATCAACAACACTTCATATGTCAGCCAAAACTGCCCGTAGTCTACATTATTTTACAGTTCTGCCTAGAATGAAGACATACTGTAATAACACCAAATACAAATTAACAAACTGATATTTTATTTAGACATTTCAATGAAATGGATACACATACTTCCTTATATTTTTCCAGTCTGTTTCCATGATTTCGGTCCCTTATTTGTTCTTTAAAATTCTAATTAAAATTCCTAATAAACTGAGTTTTCAAACCACGGATCTTTCTCATTCAAAGTTTATGGATGAATATTAAACCTTTGTTTTTGTGGTTAAAAAAAATTATTTTATATTACTTTTATTTATTAAGCAGTACGTTCTTTTACTAATTTTCAGACCTTCCTAATCACAATTTTTGCTAGAATTATTTATTTATGAGTTCAAACAAACTAATCATTAAACAATTTCTACTTTGCCGATTTTCATAAACCCGCTTAAGTGCTTCTCCCCAAAAAGGGGTTAACTTTCAATAGCTTAAATTATCTAATACTATAATTTTGAAAGACATTAACTAAAGAAACTATTTCGCGACCTCATCCACATTCGTCAAATCCTCAGAGGTATGTAATATTTCGAAGAAAAGGCGAAAACATTATTCCTCGCTCTTCATATTGCTTTATTCTTTATTTCAGTATATTAGATTAAAGAACTTGGGTCATAACCCTGGTTTTTATTATGATTTAAAAACAATTCCGCATCTATATTATGAGCTAGAAGCTGAGAAGATATTGTGTGTCTTAAGTTTAGAAAAATTGTTTCAACTCTCGTTCCCACCTGAAGGTTCAACTAAATACCTAGTTTTTATCAAGATTTAATTTCTGCTCAACTTAGAAAGAACTCGTTCCTTATATCATTTCAATCTCACTGAAATTCTATTCATTCTTTCGCTTAGTTATTTGTTTTACCTGGTTACATAACGTCTTATAGGACAATTTTATTTCAAACTTAAGATTATTCTTATTGTCGCAACTTTTCTTTTGTTTGGTGTATGACAATAGTACACTAAACCCTTGAATAAAATACTGAAGTTTAACAATAGGTTTCAAACGAAACTTAATTAGAAGGCTTTTCTTCATTCTTGACACTTCCAAGTCGTAAAAAGGACAGATTAATATGCTTTAACTGTTGTCTGCTATGGAGTTAATTCTATAGGAGGAACTTAGAGAAATTTCTCTTATCAAATTATTTTACAAATGGTAATTTCAAAATCCTAGATTAATATATTGTGACTAAAGCCAAGTCTTTTTAGGTTTTGGAATTATATATATGCAGACTATAGATGTGCTAGTCATCAACTTTATTTACTATCATTGCTTCAGTTGAATTAATAATTTTCAAATATACACAGTAATCCAAATGCTAACTGCAGTAACCATTGGGACATACATTTTTTTATGATTTTTTTAGTCAGCAAAAAGTTATTAGAAACTTACTTTACCCTGTAGTTAATGATCGCTTACCGAAGGTATTTTTAAATAACCATTACATCAATTAATAATAAAAAAGGAATTATATAAACCCAGTCCAATTTTACATAAATATAATCTAGCTGTAATAAAACAATTTTGCTCTTAAAAGTTTTGAGTTTTTTTTTTTTAAGATTAAGTAATTACTTTTCATAGTAGTTTATTAAAGGAATATTTATCTTTTTATTTTTTTGGCAAAATCTATCTTACCATAAAACAAAGTCTAACATATTTGATACTATCGTTGCAATAAAGAACTTTTTCAACTTCAAAAGAATAATTTTAAACTAAAAAATTAATTTCAAAAGTTTTTAAAACCTTGTGAGGGTACAAAGTTATTTTGGAAATATGTAAAAGTTTTCAGCATTTTCTAAGCTGAAATAAATAAAAATAAACGCCTTCTTAATAGCCTTTATCTCACACCATAATTTTAAAGCAAGCTTTTTACTAAACGTTGCCATGTTAATTTCACTCTGTCAGCCACGTTTCAAACCTAAAATGTCTTAAATATTAAAGTAGAATTCGTCTCAAACCTAAAAAGTTCTAAATATCAATAAAAGATTCATCAGCACAACTGTAGTATATAAACTAAAAACTATTACTGAACTGATTTGAACATGTGTAATATTAGATTAATGAGAGAATAGTAGTCTAAAAAAGGCAAATGGCAAATAGGTCACGAGAACAATATATTATCGAAAAATTTCAAATGAATACAGTAACATTACAATATAGGAGGACAAGATAAGGACCTTTATAATACAATAGTTAAGTTCAATGGAGATTTTATACCGAGAAGCTGTAGTTAATAGGATCTGCCACAGACGGAAGTCTCCTTTGGACTATAATATAAAGTGAATTTTATCTTTAATAAATATTAGAGGGAATATTTCCTTTCAGATTACAAGAAAATATATTGTGTAATGGATTATCTATCGTACCTAAAGATCTTTAAAATTAAAGTTTTCCTGAAAACAAAATAATTATATATATATAAAATTTCTTTTAAATTCTTAAAACTGATCTCAATAAAACTGGAAAATATTCTAAATTATATGATTATAAGAAGAAGCGTAAAACAGCGTCGAAAAAAGACACTGGAATTTTTAAAATGCTAAAAAATATATAGCATATAACATCGTCTTTTATGAAATAATAGCAAATTCTGAATGGCATCTTTGAATTTAACATTATGAAATAAAATAAGAGTCATTTAAGAAGCAAGGCTGCATAATAACGTAATATAGAACAAAATATTATATTTCCACCGAAGTTTTCAATAAAAACAAATATTTTTGTCTGTCCTAACCAAATTTTACATTGACATAAAATCTAATCTTCTTTGATTAAACCTCTACATTAAGCATCAAATCATAGGAAATTTACGTTGGCTTATTTCTGGTGAAATGCAGTGGATATAATAGTTTTAATTTTGTTTTCGTTGAAATAACTACTCAATATGAAGATATTATTGAACGGGCGAGTTTACTTTAGCTAAACAAAAAAAAATCAGTAAATATTTTCGTTCATTGGAAATATCTGCAATTCAAAACAAAATGTTCGTAAGTTTAAAGACGTAAGATTAGACTGTCAAACAGAGACTAACAATATTAGCTAATGTATATATATGATGGTGTGAATCTTGAAACCTTCAAATTTTGAGATACATCAGTAACGAGCTAATGGTCTTATTGTAACTTGGAATGAAATGTCGGACTAACCTTTTGGAGTAATCTAGAAAAATATAATACAGATAAAAAGAATTAAAAGCTATATTTCAAATATGTATTAGAATTACTTGGTCGTGAAGTTCAGACAATTGACAATTTGAAAATAATTATTTTCAATAATCATTAATGACCAACCAAGTTAGTTTTGAAAAGTAAAGCCATAAATTATGATCCGAATGTAAGATATAAGATAAATACAAAATCAAAAACTATTATTTAATTCCTGTTAATAAAATATTCACAAAAAAATTGAAATGATAAAATGCTCAACTCCCTTAACGATGTGATTAAAAGAAATACTTTATCGCAACCTTTATTCCCTTCGCATTTCAATAGGAAATCCTCTACAATAACTAAAATTATTAGAATCACGATAATATAATCAACAAAATCACACATTAATATATATATATATATATATACATATATATATACATATATACATATATACATATATACATATATACATATATACATATATACATATATACATATATACATATATATATATATATATATATATATATATAAATTTTAATATCACCTAAACGGGAGTTTGAGATTCTAACTAACGGGCAAAATATTTCCAAGTGAAAAAAATATGAAATAATGTTAGATACACAGTTCCGTCTTTGCTATATTACCACAAAAACAGCCATTATTAAGCCCTAAAATACTAAACCCAAAGGCGTAGGAGGAGATGATGATGATGATTATCATGGTATTTTCTATAGTGTATCAGTCTATTCTTGGTAAAGGTTATCACTTAATATTTCACCCTAAGAGCCAAACTATCTGAACTGTTAACATCAGTTCTCGTGAAAATCTCACAGTACGTTCAAATCCATGGGGGTTAATAAAATGTAAAGTAAGATTGTTAGTTATCAAAAGCACCTCGTATAAATATATATATATATATATATATATACATATACATATACATATATATATATACATATACATGTATATATATACGTATATATATATATATATATATATATATATACACATATACGTATATATATATATATATAATATATACATATATACGTATATATATATATATATATATAAATTTATATATATATATATATATATACACACATAATATATATATATATATATACACACATGATATATATATATATAATATATATATATATATATATATGTGTGTGTGTGTGTGTACTATAAGAACTATCATTGAATGATATCTTTAATGAAGAACTTCTGAAATAAAGTTTTAATTACCGGTAGTTCCAAAAAAAAACTAGCTTTATCCTGAGCCGAAATAGCCCCAGGACCGGTGCAAAAGAACATACTACTTAAAACAGCACATATATTGAGGAATTAAATTTTCCATACCATTACTGTATTGTAACTATTAACACTGTCATTAAAAACTTTTCATAGGAAAATACAAAAAGATTAGGGGACATACGTACTCCTAAGGGCGAGAGCATCCATATTTGAACAGTATGGGACCTTAACTAATGTAAATGCAAAGACCTATAATATTAGTCCAAGGGGTTTTCAGTGACAAGAGTCTATTGAGAACTGATACCAGTATATTGACAGGAAGGTCATTACCCAGATACAATATGAACAAAAGCTAAAGATAGCTGGTATCTAGTGGCCTGGTAACACTCAAAAACATTAAAAGAGACGGGTGGTTTGCAAACCAAGTAACACCCACTAACTCTTTGTGAACAAAGTAGCATACACTAACTATATGGGACATAATAACTTCATACGCCATTCTGCCAGTTTAGATTAAATGGCTGGCTGATAGTTGACTGGCAATTGAAGACATTCTATCCTAAAACCGATTCCTTAACGGACGATGATGATGAAGTAGTGATATCCAGTCACATGAGTTTTATACCAATCATGGTCGAGCATATGGTCCATATAGAGTCATATCTGTAAATTTACTAAAAGATGTTTTGGAAATATGATTTTAGCACCTTAATTATATTAGCTACGATACTCCTGATGATAAATTTTGGAGTCGAAGGTACTATAACGCGCTTTTGTAGAGCAAATCATAATTCACGAAAACTTCTCTTGTGAACAGCTTTACGTTCTGGTATTTTCACCAGTAATAATATTTGTATAAAGTGTTTACCGCACTTCAAGATACATTGATCTGTCTGATGGCTTACTATTTCGAATAACTGCAAATATTAATAGTTTAACCCACATAAAAATGATGATTTTATCCTCTAAACTAATAGGGGGGGGGGGAGCAATATCAACAAATATTGAAAAAGAAAATTCAGCCGTTTAAACGCCAACCCTAGAAAAACACCAGTGAGAAAAATTGTTGGTTTTGAAAATAAGGATTTTAGGCCAAGAGGTAAAATAACAAGGACTTTAAAATATGTTACCAATCTCAAGACTGCACAAGGAGGATATTACGAACCTTTCAACTTCAATACGTTCCCACTATTTATAAAAACATCATATACAGCCTCCTGTTATCTAGGTGAAAATGGTTTCAAAGAAGAGGTAGGATGTCTTTCCTAAATCATTACTTTGAAGCAAAATAAAATACGCCGTCTTATTTAGATGCAATCCATCTAAATTATGCAAACAGCTTAATAGAAACTGAAGGGAAAACAAAATATAAATAATTCAGGTTAAAGGGTATCAAAACTGAAAATTGCCCAGGAAAGAAATAATGAAGACTTACCGGCCAGTCAAGTTATACTATTAATATCAAGATACTAACAAAATAAAATGTCACTCACCTTTCTCCACAAGTAAGGACTTAGGAGAAGAAGAAGAACCGGCGGACCGGTGTGTTGTTGTTCGAAGATTTCCTAGTAAAACGCCCTTTTTAATAGGATAATTCAGTAATAATATAATGTTACTTAGTAGTGAAGGTGCATGAAGATGTAGCGAATTGTCTGTACTAACAGTGACACTTCATAAGAAAACTGTTTTCAATTTATTGTCGAGATTCGAAAATAAGTGTTCAAACGAGGACCTACCAGTAGAAGTATGGCCTGGGGCTGTTGTTGCCCCAGGCAGAAATTGGTGCTCGCCTTGCGCTGAATATCATCTCGACACTACTGTGTTATGGTTTAACAGTAAGTTTCATTAATTTTCGTGTTTGAGACAGAGACTCACATAAACAATACTCGTAATGGCAGCTCCATTTTTCTTGGAGTGATGGTAGGGGGGTTAGTGGAAGGTTTGTTGCTGAAACTCCCATCAAACGACAGAATACAATAGCAATAGTTAGCCTTGATGGTTTCATTGACTTTTTATGCATGGAGAAGATACTCAGTGATGTCATGAAATTAGACAATGATGAACTATATGGAATTCAAGCTATTTCTCGACAGAAATATTACGTTAAGTTCAAGCATGAATCTACCTTTACAAGAATTGTTCGGAATATGAAAATGAGGAGTTAACCATCGACGAAGGTAAATTGAGGGTAAAAGTGTGTAATGTATCAGGTTCGAAGATTTATGTAAGTAAGAAATGTTCCATTTGAAATGAGTGATGAAGAGGTGGCTTTAATATTAAGTAAATATGGCTAAGTATTTGGTGTGAGGCAAAGTAAATGCTCGGGAAATAGGTATAAACACGTTCTAAATGGTCTTAGGACAGTAATGATGATTAAGAAGAAAGACATTCCTTCAAGTTTGTACTATAAGGGTCAATATTTATCTGTGGCACAATGGACAAACACAAACGTGTCGTAGGTGTGGAATGAGTAGCCATTTTGCAGCGGAATGTTCCACTCCATACTTAGAGAGAACTAATATTTTCAGTAACAATGATTTTCCTGAGTTACCTAGGCGAGGAGAGGGAGGGAATGGAGAAGGGGGTTCAAGAAAAGAGTCGACACAATCTTAATAATGAGAGTATAAATGCTGTTCCATTAGAAGAGAGCTTTATTAAGATAAACGAAAGTGTTAGTAAACTTATTGTGCAAGAAGCTGAGTCATCAATCACTAGACTGCAAGTGGAAGCTGAAATACATCAAAATTCTACCAAGATGAGGAAATCGTCATACCGTATGAAGGACTGGAAAACACTAGTGGAAATAGAGAGATCCGTACTGAGGTTTTTTTTGAAAAAACGGTACCAAGTCAGATAAGGTAAATGAAACGCATTCAGGGGAAAAGCAGGACGGTGTAATTCGGGTAAGCCAGGCAATAGAAGATTGCCAAGATACAACTGAAAATAGGACGGCAAGAATAGGACACGAAATCAGCGAGGTCGAAGATGATAGTGTAATTAAAGTTATAGAAAACGAATTAGGACAGGATGATGAATACGAAGAAATAATGGAAGCGAATGCAGAACAAAATACTCAAGATGATGACGACAATGACCACATGAAATTATCTATAGATAGTGAGGATGTTACGGAGAAGACATCCTGGAAAGAAATAATTGGTGTGCATGAGTTGTTAATGGTCGACCGTATAACTAGCGAAGGAGGAGCGGTAAGTGGGTGTTTTGATGAAAAGCCACCTACTGCTATCTGCTCAGATCGGAACCATGAATCACCGTGTGAAGGTAATCAAGAAGGATTCAGTGGAGAGATTCAGAAGGATAGGGGCAAAGATTATGGGAAAAAGAGTGGAAGAAAAGGGCAAAGTTCAACAGTCGTTGGGCATAAGGGCTCGACGCTGAAGAGAAGAATAGACTCTTTAAGCAGCGAAGTAGAGACATCAGGTAACAAACTGTTGCAAGTTAAGAAAAAGTGAGACCTACTGACTAATCACAATGTATATTAATCTAATAACTATAAATGTAAATGGTCTGAATGACACTAGGAAACAATATATTGTAAAATCCTTTTTAATTCAACATAGAGTTGATATTGCTCTCATCCAGGAGCACAATGTGAAAATGCAGAAAGATTTGTGTGTTCTCTGCGATTATTTTGATGTATTCTTTAATGGTTCTTTATGTTTTAAAGGTGGTACATTGATTTTTGTTCGGAAAAACTCTGGAATAAAGGTAGACAGGTGTGAATTGCACTGGAATGATAGAATTATAAGTTTAAGTTTATCTAGTTCAAATATTAAATTTCAAGTAATCAATATATATGGTCAATCTGGTAGTAATTTTAAACGGGAACGAGATGACCTAAAAGGTACCGAACTTCTCTATTACATGAAGGGAAATCTCGACAACATTATAATTGGCGGTGACTGGAATTGTGTGGTTAGTGACCGTGATTGTACTAATCCAAATCCCCACAATAAATCAATAGCTTTGAAAAACCTGGTTAGAAACATTGGCCTAAAAGATACATGGTTCTCATTAAATAATTCTGTTGAATATACTTTTATTAGGGGTAATTATGGTGCCAGACTTGATAGATTCTACGTCGCTAGATTATATGAGAGAATACAAAATGTAGAGTTTGTCCATGTTTCCTTCTCTGATCACGCCGCCATAAAAATGAGATTAAACATAAATCCCAGTATGAAGGTCGGAGTACCATTTTGGAAGATGAATTCATCACTATTGAAAGATGAAAAAATAAAGTCTCAGTTTAAGGATTTTTGGGGCGGTCTTGTTAGGAATATTAATAGATTTCAGAACATTAGTTTATGGTGGGAGGAATACGCCAAAGTAAATATAGCAAAGTTTTTCCAAAGGTGTGGTAAGATGAAAAAATACGAACGATTTGGACTGATTAATTATTTTGAAAGTAGACTAAAACATGAATGTTCCAAAATGGATGGTTTTGATAAGGGTAAAATTGATTATCTAAAGAATCAAATTACAGAGTTGAAAATGGTGGAAGTCGAAGGCATCAGGTTAAGAGCAAAATTAGAAGAATGTAATGAAGGCGAGAAACTCTCAGCATATTTGATAAAGAAACAGAAAGAAAGAGCACTTAAGAATAAAATGGAAAATCTGTTGACGGATAATGGAGAATATTTAGATTCTACTGGAGCCATTCTACATTATGCAACAACAGAATATAGGAAATTATATCAAAAGATTGACTTAGATACCACAGAACAAGACGATTTGTTGTCAAGTATAGATAAGGTGATAGATGAAAAGGATAATGATTTATTCGAAAGGGAAGTTACTTTGGAGGAGCTCTGGATAGCTACAAAATCTATGAATTTGAATCGGACTCCGGGTGTAGATGGGATACCCGCTGAGTTTTACTTATATTGCTGGGATATTATTAAGAAAGAATTTCATGAGGTTGTTAGAAATGAATTCGAGAATTTATCATTAACTAAATCCCAATCAACCGGAATAATTTCTTTAGTACACAAAGGAGAAGAGAAAGAAAGGTTGAGGAACTGGAGACCTATAAGCCTTCTTTGTGTTGATTATAAAATTATTTCTAAGATTTTGAGTAACAGAATTAAAAATCTACTTGATAGAATAATTTCTCAAGGGCAATTCTGCGCCGTGCCAGATAGATCAATCGTTAATTGTAACTTGCTTGTTAGGGACATCGTATATTTGGCAAATGAGAAAAATCTGGATTGTGCAATTATGTCTCTTGACTGGAATAAAGCATTCGACCGAGTGGATATAGAATTTCTACTCAAGGTGATGACAGCTTTTGGTTTCGGAGATAATTTTGTTGCACTGGTAAAGATGCTTTATACTGGTATATGTAGCAGAATGTGTATAAATCATATAATGGGTAATCCTATCAATGTTGAACGATCTGTTAGACAAGGATGTCCTCTATCAATGATCCTCTATGTTATTCACCAAGAACCTTTGTACAGGCTAATTAGGAAAAGTAAAATAAAGTCAATTAAACTTCCTAGACAAGTTTCAGTTGGTGTTGTCGGATATGCTGATGACACAAACATCATAGTTAGAACAGAGAATTGTATCGTTGAAGCCGAGTCAGTAATTGTGAAATACGAAAAGGCTACAGGAGCGGTGCTAAATAGAAACAAGAAGTCCAAAATTATTGGCGTTGGTAACTTCCGAGGGAAAACCACATGGCCACTTGATTACCTGGAAGTTGTGGTTGATTCTATAAAGATTTTAGGAATTGTTTATTCGAATGATTATGTATTAGGTTTTGAATAGTACCTGGGATAATATAGCTAATAATGTTGAGACATCATTAAACATGTTGAATAGTAGAATTTTAACCTTACATCAAAAAGCTATATACATTAATGCTTGTGTGTATCAAAACTATGGTATGTATCGCATGTGTATCCTATTCCCATACAAGTGTGCAAAAGAATAAACAAAGTGGTATTTGAGTATATCTGGAATGGTCGTTATCAGCCAATTAAACAATCTACGCTAAAGCTTCACAGAAGCGAAGGAGGTCTGGGTATCCAAGACTTACATGACAAAGCTTTGAGTATATTCATAAGTAGTATCTTAAAACTGTATTTGTCGGGATCAGAACCCAATGTTTTAATGTATTACTATTGTAAACTTAGATTAGATGGAATTATAAGCTGTGACTTTGAATGTAATGAATATGGATTTACTGGTAATGTATATTATAATGTGTGTATAGATAATGTAAGGAAAATTATTCGATGCAAACATTTTCCAATAATGAATAGTAAAACAATTTATAAAGGTATTAGAAAAGATGAAATTCCGAAGTTGTCGAGAATTTCCCTCTGTTTAACTGGGAAAGTATGTTCACCAGGCACTGCCAACAAGGAAAAAATTACATGTTATGAATTTGGCAGATTCTTCATATTGTCTAAACTGTGGGAAAGAGGACGTCCCTATTCATATGTTTTATGATTGTGATAAAACGAAGAAAGTGCTAATCTGGGTAAGGGAATTAATGAGGTTATCTGTGTGATACAAAATTTAGTAGAAATATTGAGCTTATTTTCTTTGTATTTCCCAAATTAAGTAGAATAAAAAATAACATTTGTAACATCATGTTCAGTACTTACATAGTAACATTGTGGATGCTTAGAGACCATATTTGTGACATGGAAGATGTAAATATCAGAGACAAAATTATGTCAAACATTTTCATACGAAGATATATTTTGGAGCAGCGAAGGATGATTAATGGAGAACGATATAACAAACTTTTGGAATTAAACAGAAGTAAGATGTATGAAATATGGAATTCATTGTGAGTTAAGATGTTTGCAACCTTAATATTATTTATGTAGCATAATATAAACACTATTGTAACTGTATCTGTACAATCTGTCTTGCTAATAAAAAAAAAAAAAAAAGTAAGGACTTAGGATGAAACTCGGGAAGTGTTTTTGGGTGAACTTTACTTTACCTTCACCAAACTCTTTCTATTCGTAATGACGGGCTACTATTTGGATAGAGTATTT
>NC_090735.1:25138397-25145897 GCF_036898095.1 Palaemon carinicauda
GCGGAGAGGGGGCTTGGGCGCTGATCATATGTATATATGGTCAGTCTCTAGGGCATTGTCCTGCTCGATAGGGCAATGTCACTATCCCTTGTCCCTCCCATTCATAAGCGGTCTTATCTCTAATTGTAAGGATTGAGAAATGATAATGCCTTTGTTGATATTTCCTTTGATATGTATTCGCCCATCCATAGGAAACAAAATAATGTTAGGGAAGACCGGTTTCCCATATCATATACACAAAACCATAAAAAAATAGTCACAGATGATGGTATTAGTCTGAATCATACAATTAAGTATACTTGGATTCTCCTCTTCCTTGTTATGTACATTTACACTTTTAATCATTTCAAATATTCCTCGCCAATAATACACATCTTTATTTTTAAAACAACCAAAAAACTTTGTTCACTGGATATTTGTGAGAGATGTACTATAATTTAGATTGTAAGCAAGTGTCTACATACCCTGTTCTCTGATATACTATTTATTTTTTTATTTAGAATCCGGATGTGACACTTGATCTTCTTCAGGGCATTTTCCTAGTTAATTGTGAGAGTACTCGGCTAATAACTACAGTATAAAGTCCCCAAGGAATACAGTACATAGTTCATGCTTTAGCCATCTAAATGACCAATTCTACTCACCCATTCTATTTATTTTTTACTTTTTATTCATGTTTATCATACTTGCGGTTGTAAGGTCATATTCATTTATAATTTTGTTCAATATCTAAACACTGAATTCGTAACTCTCCCATGAGCTTAATACATATCGCAAAATTAAATATTCTTCAAGGTTTCGACAAACATCTAGACTAGCTATATGTATTTTTTGATTTGTACTCTGAGTTTGAATGTTAGTTTAATTGGTTATGGGGGATTAAAAAACAGTAATAATTACGAAAATATATCATATCTAATTGTTAAAAGATTACGAGAGGATAGAAAACGTGGTTTTCTGATTATATATTTAGTTGGTTTTATATAAACATAATATATCGTAATATCGTTGATACAGTTAAACATGAAATATTAATACGTTTTATAAGATAGGTTCTAAAGGTTCTCAAGCCCACTCATGAATTGCAGAGGCAAGGGATAGTGACATTACGCTACCAAGAAGGACAATGCCCTAGAGACTGACTATATATACATATGATCAGTGCCCAAGCCCGTCTCCACCCAAGCTAGTACAAAGTAGGGCCAGGAAATGGCTGCTTATGACCCAGCAGATAGACCTAAACGGCTTCCCCAAATTCCCCATCCTTAACTCACAAGGATGGTGAGGTTGCAACCACCAAAGGAACTAACGAGTTTTAGCGGGACTCGAACCTTATTCTTGCGATCACCAGTCATGGACGTTACCATATCGGCCACCACAACCCTTATTATTTAGATGGTACTAAAGGAAAAATTAATTTCATAATAGGAAAAATATTTTAGTTCAATATTATAGAATCCAAAGATATTGATATTGTGAGTTCATTATCTTTCTAGAAAATAAGATAAAATTATGTTTCTTTAATGATAAAGAAAAGTTGTCTGGTGAAAATAAAATGATATGCATCGTTCATTCCTTAGATGTTGAATTGTGCTATTGTAAATAAAACAATCATATGCAAATCAACATGAACTTAATAGAATAGTAAATGAATGACATTTTATTGGACATCTAATAACATGCAGTAAACAGATATGTATTTCCTTATATTACAAATTATATAAATGCAATGTTATTTAAAATTAAATTGAGATAGAAATATATTGCAATAAAATAGGAAAATTATATATCAATATTAGTAATAGAATATATATGATCTTTTAATCTTCCAACCTTATTCAATTATGATAATTAGATATATCCCATTAGTCGTAGCAATGATGATTCGGATTTGAAATACAACTAATGAGAAACATCGAAAATACCACTGAAATAGCATTGCTATTAATATTAATTTTAAGATATATTTTATAGATAATATAATTAAAATTACAGATTTTCTATAACCTTTTCAGACGGATCCTCATCGAGATAATTCAGCATCTTTATCATAGGTGGTGACTGAGTTGTTGAGATACGACTGAAGGAATAACTCACGTGCTGACAGTGTCTTGCAGACTGAGCAAGAGAAATGAGGATTATTTTGCATGAGCAAGCAAAGCTTACTTGGAGCCCTTGATCTTATTGATCATACAAATCTTTAAAGAATTTAAAATAATTTGGATATTCATATTGAGAGAGAGAGAGAGAGAGAGAGAGAGAGAGAGAGAGAGAGAGAGAGAGAGAGAGAGAGAGAGAGAGAGAGAGAGAGAGAGAGTTGTCTAAAAAAATAACTTAATATTATCTCCAACACTACTCACCTGTAATTTCAGAGAGAGAGAGAGAGAGAGAGAGAGAGAGAGAGAGAGAGAGAGAGAGAGAGAGAGAGAGAGAGAGAGAGAGAGTTGTCGAAAAAATAACTTAATATCTCCTACACTACTCACCTGTACTCTCAGAGAGAGAGAGAGAGAGAGAGAGAGAGAGAGAGAGAGAGAGAGAGAGAGGAGAGAGAGAGAGAGAGAGAGAGTTGTCAAAAAAATAACTTAATATTATCTCCTACACTACTCACCTGTATTTTCAGAGAGAGAGAGAGAGAGAGAGAGAGAGAGAGAGAGAGAGAGGAGAGAGAGGAGAGAGAGAGAGAGAGAGAGAGAGAGAGAGATGATTATCCTTCAACATTCCAGCTCCGTAACCCAAAAGAAATTCCTGAAGATTCAGCTTGCGTACCCGACAGCTATATTAGTTTTATTATGTTGAATATTTACACCTAACAATATAATACTTAAAACATGAAAACTAAAAAAAAAAGAAATAAAAAACTTTCTCTCTCTTTGAGGTCACAGCAAAATAGTTGTTTCCCTATTGTCTACATTAATTGCTAGGCTTGTTGAATATCATTTTACACTAGAAAGTAAAGTCTACGAAGTAAAAGCATATGAATTTTTTTTTTTTTCGTGACTACGAAAAATTATCCTAGAGAAGTGATTTTCCATCACATATCTCACAAACTATAAAATGAATTCAGAGTTTCTTTTGAATTCAAGTCAATTGTTCTCCTCACCTCTGCGATAAACCCAGCAGCTATAACAGCTTCCTTGTATAGTAAAGGTCATTGTATGAATAGAATTATTTCAATAGAATCATGCACTATCACTTATCCTAATGTTATTTTTCTCGTTTATCTTTTCTTTGCATAACTCAGCATAATGTTCTCTTTGTTTCTTTTTATAATTTTTTAGAGGAAGGACAAGGAAGAAAACATTTATTGAAATTCTACCAGCTAATGTCACTGGTGTATAGATTAACGAATTTCTTTACTGTCAAGGAAATATCATAAGCAGAATTAAAAGAAGAATACTCTCCAATTTTAGTTGGTTTATGGCCACGTTGAATATTATCTTCTGCTAAAATATATCGCTTCATGGAAGTTTTACATAATCAAATCTTTAGTTCCAATAACGTTTCTCTGTTTTTTTAATAGTAAGATAAATAGTGATGACTAAAAAAGGATTTATTTAAATGGAAAAGAAGCAAATTCTTCATGAAAATTCACTTTCGCTGAAGTTGAAAGGAACTGGATAGACTTGGAGAAAAATGTACTCTTCATTGGACAAAGATGGGTAAGTGATTTTTTTTTTTTATTTTACAAAACGAGGACAAAAGTATAAAATCATTTATTTGAGTAATTATCTAAAAAGTTAGAATAAGGTCAAGAAAACGTATTGAGACATTTTCCAACGATACATTCTTCGATTATTTGGTTATTTTGCGACAAATGTTTAGCAAATAATCCCATACTTGTTTTATCTACTGATTGTGAAGTGAAGAAAATGGAGCATTTGTACTCGTTGGGCACTGTGTTAAGAAACACATAATCATACATTTGTCATCGCACCGAAGAAGAAAAAGACATTGGCAACGTATCGCAATGTTTAGGCAAATATATGTAACGGTCAAAAGGAATGTAGTTATGCTGAATACCTTAGAATATGTTACATATGTACTTGAACACTGCCAGGAATAATTGAAGTGGTTTCTCGTCTGGATTTGAGATAAACACACACACACACACACACACACACACATATATATATATATATATATATATATATATATATATATATATATATATATATATAGGTGTGTGTGTGTGTGTGTGTGTGTGTGTGTGTGTGTGTGTGCGCGTGCGCGCACATACAGAGATTGATATATTGAGGGCATTTCCAATTTCTCACATTTTATCTAATTCCCGGTAACTGGTTGTTTTAAGCCTAGAAAATATAGATTACCTATGAATTTAATTTATGGATGGGAAAACTGTTTCCCAAATTGTGATTCACAATGTAAATCATAGTTAATTAAGTGGCTCATAAAACTACCACAAAAATAGGTTGTCATATTCAATATTTTTTATCATCTCTCAAAATACTTTTGATCTTCTCACAAAAGCAAATTTTCAGTCGCTATGAAGCTGTTAAATAGATTTCACTAATGAAGTTGATTGTTTTTTATTTTGGTTTTCACAGGTTTTAGTGTTAATTGTTGTTTGAAATGGTTTTCAAGAAGTATAAGAAGTGAAATACCCCCGGAGTTTTAGCACTATTGTAAAGATTAATATTTGACCGTTTCCAATGTTACATTTTATAATTAAGATATTTAGTAAATACAAATTGTACGCTTTTATGAAAAACCAAAAGATAATTTGATTGTAAACTTTTATATTCTCCCCTTTTAATTACATACAATAATCTATAATCTTTAATTCTATTGTATTACACAAATAATAAAGCTAATAAAACCGGGGGTAAAAAGTAAATATCAGGAAAGGTTGAAAATGGCATATGACGAGGTGAGAGTAAGAGAAACTGGTAATTTAGAGGAGGAGTGGAAGTTAGTAAAAGAAAATTTTGTTGGGATTGCAAGTGATGTATGTGACAAGAAGGTTGTTGGAGGCAGCATGAGGAAGGGCAGTGAATGGTGGAATGAAGGAGTGAAGGTAAAAGTGGAAGAGAAAAAGAGGGCTTTTGAAGAATGGCTACAGAGTAATAGTATAGAGAAGTATGAAAAATATAGAGAGAAAAATGTGGAAGTAAAGCGCAAGGTACGTGAGGCAAAGAGGGCAGCTGACCTGAGGTGGGGTCAGGGATTGGGTCAGTCATATGAAGAGAATAAGAAGAAGTTTTGGAAAGAAGTGAAGAGAGTAAGGAAGGCTGGCGCAAGAATTGAAGAGACAGTGAAAGATGGAAATGGAAGGTTGTTAAAAGGAGAGGAGGCAAGGAAAAGGTGGGCGGAATATTTTGAAAGTTTGCTGAATGTTGAGGATAATAGGGAGGCAGATATAATTGCTGTTCCAGTTGTTGAGGTGCCAGTGATGGGAGATGAGAATGAGAGAGAGATTACAATAGATGAAGTGAGGAGAGCACTAGATGAAACGAGAGTAGGAAAAGCATCTGGTATGGATGGTGTGAAAGCTGAGATGTTGAAGGAAGGGGGTGTGACTGTACTTGAATGGTTGGTGAGATTGTTTAATAGGTGTTTTGTGTTTTCAATGGTACCAGTAGATTGGGTTTGTGCATGTATTGTACCACTATATAAGGGTAAGGGAGATGTGCATGAGTGTTGTAATTCAAGAGGTATTAGTTTGTTGAGTGTAGTTGGAAAAGTGTATGGTAGAGTATTGATTAATAGGATTAAGGATAAAACAGAGAATGCAATCTTGGAAGTACAGGGTGGTTTTAGAAGAGGTAGTGGTTGTATGAATCAGATTTTTTACAGTTAGGCAGATATGCGAGAAATATTTAGCAAAAGGTAAGGAGGTGTATGTTGCGTTTATGGATCTGGAGAAAGCATATGATAGAGTTGATAGGGAAGCAATGTGGAATGTGATGAGGTTATATGGAGTTGGTGGAAGGTTGTTGCAAGCAGTGAAAAGTTTCTACAAAGGTAGTAAAGCATGTGTTAGAATAGGAAATGAAGTGAGTGATTGGTTTCCGGTGAGAGTGGGGCTGAGACAGGGATGTGTGATGTCGCCGTGGTTGTTTTAACTTGTATGTTGATGGAGTGGTGAGAGAGGTGAATGCTCGAGTGCTTGGACGAGGATTAAAAACTGGTAGACGAGAATGACCATGAATGGGAGGTAAATCAGTTGTTGTTTGCGGATGATACTGTACTGGTTGCAGACACAGAAGAGAAGCTTGACCGACTAGTGACAGAATTTGGAAGGGTGTGTGAGAGAAGGAAGTTGAGAGTTAATGTGGGTAAGAGTAAGGTTATGAGATGTACGAGAAGGGAAGGTGGTGCAAGGTTGAATGTCATGGTGAATGGAGAGTTACTTGAGGAGGTGGATCAGTTTAAGTACTTGGGGTCTATTGTTGCAGCAAATGGTGGAGTGGAAGCAGATGTACGTCAGAGAGTGAATGAAGGTTGCAAAGTGTTGGGGGCAGTTAAGGGAGTAGTAAAAAATAGAGGGTTGGGCATGAATGTAAAGAGAGTTCTATATGAGAAAGTGATTGTACCAACTATGATGTATGGATCGGAGTTGTGGGGAATGAAAGTGATGAAGAGACAGAAATTGAATGTGTTTGAGATGAAGTGTCTAAGGAGTATGGCTGGTGTATCTCGAGTAGATAGGGTTAGGAACGAAGTGGTGAGGGAGAGAACGGGTGTAAGAAATGAGTTAGCGGCTAGAGTGGATATGAATGTGTTGAGGGGGTTTGGCCATGTTGAGAGAATGGAAAATGGTTGTCTGCTAAAGAAGGTGATGAATGCAAGAGTTGATGGGAGAAGTACAAGAGGAAGGCCAAGGTTTGGGTGGATGGATGGTGTGAAGAAAGCTCTGGATGATAGGAGGATAGATGTGAGAGAGGCAAGAGAGCGTGCTAGAAATAGGAATGAATGGCGAGCGATTGTGACGCAGTTCCAGTAGGCCCTGCTGCTTCCTCCGGTGCCTTTGATGACCGCGGAGGTAGCAGCAGTAGGGGAGTCAGAATTATGAAGCTTCATCTGTGGTGGAAATGTGGGAGGTTGGGCTGTGGCACTCTAGCAGTACCAGCTGAACTCGGTTGAGTCCCTGATTAGGCTGAAGGAACATAGAGAGTAGAGGTCCCCTTTTTGTTTTGTTTCATTGTTGGTGTCGGCTACCCCCCAAAATTGGGGGAAGTGCCTTGGTATATGGATGGATTACACAAATACACTAGCTGGGGTAATGAGATACTTTTGACCATTAAGAATATGAAAAAACAATATTAAATAATTACAAGCTTTCAAGAGCCTCGTCTCTTTGGAACAAACCTACAGTAATATCTCTCCATACATGTCAACAGGGGAAATAAATAACATCCCTTTCACTAAAGGTTTAAAGGCCTCTCATGAATGGCAGAGGCAAGGGACAGTGACATTGCCCTATCAAGCAGGACAATGCCCTACAGACTGACCATATTACATATGATTAGCAATCGAGCC
>NC_090735.1:25150897-25168397 GCF_036898095.1 Palaemon carinicauda
AATTACAAATAACAAAACCTTCAGTCGTATTTAGAACTTCAACGTCAGTACGAGAGAAATCACGCCTGAAATTCTGTCACAATGAGCGTTTTCCTTGCATGAAATACATACAGTAATACGAATATCGTAATTCCATGGGATTTCATTAATTTGTATCAGGTATATCTCCAATCTAGTGAGGAAACAAATTAATCCTGAAAATTAATTGGGCAAACATCACCCAATTGTTAGGGTAAATTGAATGACCCTTATATACATATATATAATGTGTAAATATATATATATATATATATATATATATATATATATATATATATATATATATATATATATATATATATATATATATATATATATATATAAATCATCATCATCTACTCCCACGCCTATTGACGCAAAGGGCCTCGGTTAGATTTCGTTAGTCATCTCTATCTTGAGCTTTAAATCAATACCTCTCGAGATCGATATTACTGTATGCTCATAAGTCGTAATATGACAATGAAACAATATCCAACAGAAGAATATTTGGAATTAAATGGCAGGACAGGATTAGAAATGAAACTATAAGCGAGGTTACTCGAATGTCATATGTGGATAAGATGCTCTTCTTACTCTCCAAGAGAGATTAGTTCACAAAATTGTCAACTGAGCTCCACAAGGTACAAGACGAGTTGGAAGACCCAGGCCTACATAACTCAGGACCATACATACAAACACACACACACATGCACACACATATATACATATATATATATATATATAAATAAATTTCTACCTCATACCTGGGATCGAACGCTAGCCCCTTCTAATGAAAGGCCAGGTTGAAACCAACCATGTCACGAGAGCCCATAAAAGATATTGGAACCTGACCGCTACCAGCTGTCCGAGGATTTACCTGGCGAGACATCAGTCTCTTACCAGCGAGTTTTACCAAATATCCTGGGCCACCACGTGACACAATTGGTAGTAATTCATTCAAATTACCCCTAATGAGTCAATATGGATTAATATCAACAGAACATCGTGTTCAAATAGAAATAAATTTCTACCTCATACCTGGGATCGAACGCTAGCCCCTTCTAATGAAAGGCCAGGTCGAAACCAACCATGTCACGAGAGCCCATAAAAGATATTGGAACCTGACCGCTACCAGCTGTCCGAGGATTTACCTGGCGAGACATCAGTCTCTTACCAGCGAGTTTTACCAAATATCCCGGGTCACCACGTGACACAATTGGTAGTAATTCATTCAAATTACCCCTAATGAGTCAATATGGATTAATATCAACACAACATCGTGTTCAAATAGAAATAAATTTCTACCTCATACCTGGGATCGAACGCTAGCCCCTTCTAATGAAAGGCCAGGTTGAAACCAACCATGTCACGAGAGCCCATAAAAGATATTGGAACCTGACCGCTACCAGCTGTCCGAGGATTTACCTGGCTAGACATCAGTCTCTTACCAGCGAGTTTTACCAAATATCCCGGGCCACCAGGTATGAGGTAGAAATTTATTTCTATTTGAACACGATGTTGTGTTGATATTAATCCATATTGACTCATTAGGGGTAATTTGAATGAATTACTACCAATTGTGTCACGTGATGGCCCGGGATATTTGGTAAAACTCGCTGGTAAGAGACTGATGTCTAGCCAGGTAAATCCTCGGACAGCTGGTAGCGGTCAGGTTCCAATATCTTTTATGGGCTCTCGTGACATGGTTGGTTTCGACCTGGCCTTTCATTAGAAGGGGCTAGCGTTCAATCCCAGGTATGAGGTAGAAATTTATTTCTATTTGAACACGATGTTGTGTTGATATTAATCCATATTGACTCATTAGGGGTAATTTGAATGAATTACTACCAATTGTGTCACGTGGTGGCCCGGGATATTTGGTAAAACTCGCTGGTAAGAGACTGATGTCTCGCCAGGTAAATCCTCGGACAGCTGGTAGCGGTCAAGTTCCAATATCTTTTATGGGCTCTCGTGACATGGTTGGTTTCGACCTGGCCTTTCATTAGAAGGGGCTAGCGTTCGATCCCAGGTATGAGGTAGAAATTTATTTCTATTTGAACACGATGTTGTGTTGATATTAACCCATATTGACTCATTAGGGGTAATTTGAATGAATTACTACCAATTGTGTCACGTGGTGGCCCGGGATATTTGGTAAAACTCGCTGGTAAGAGACTGATGTCTCGCCAGGTAAATCCTCGGACAGCTGGTAGCGGTCAGGTTCCAATACCTTTTATGGGCTCTCGTGACATGGTTGGTTTCGACCTGGCCTTTCATTAGAAGGGGCTAGCGTTCGATCCCAGGTATGAGGTAGAAATTTATTTCTATTTGAACACGATGTTGTGTTGATATTAATCCATATATATATATATATATATATATATATATATATATATACATACATACATATATATAGATATATATATATATATATATATATATATATATATATATATATATATATATATATATATATATTATACATATGCATGCATGTGTTTATAGAAATATGTATGTATATATATTTATTTATATATATATAAATATAAATATATAATATATATATATAATATATATATATATATATATATATATATATATATATATATATATATATATATATATATATATATATATGTGTGTGTGTGTGTGTGTGTGTGTGTATGTGTGTGTGAGTGTGTACATATAAGAGGGATCTTTTCATAAACACAAAATATTAAGTAACAATTATGGAGAAAACATATTTTCAGATGGTATTTATCACATTTACATTGAAATGTTTAACATTGATTTAGTTGTTTCTTTGAAATAATAATGATTCATAACATAAACTAAAATAATTACAAATTTCTATTCGAAATTCCGATTGGTAACATTAAAAGGCCTCAAAAAAGAAAGCTATTTAAGAATATTATTCTAATCAAGAAAGTAAAATCTGACATTCCTTAAAGAGATTAATTTCCGACTAACTCAGTGATTATCATCAAATAGTGAAAAGTTTGAAAATATTTCAAAAGTAAGAGTATGTTATGAAATTAAGTCTTTATCATTATATAATTTGAAATATGAAAGTACTTAAAACGAAAATATTTGAGAAGAAGATACCTTTTTATTAAACTTATTCTATCATTTCGAATGAAACAGCTTGTACAGCTAAAAAGAATGAATTATAATCATCCTTTTGTTATTCTCTTCCAGTCCGTAATGTTAACAATCTACTCGAAATAAAAAACAAAATATCACATGTCGTCCGCAAACCTGGCTATCAACACAGCTCGTGTGCCATGTACCTTTGGGAAATTGAAACACAACCCTGTTACCATCCCAGACAGCGACCAAGATATATACCAAGGCTTTAAGGAGACAATCAGGAGAAAGGTAAAGGAAGCAAGGAGGCAGAGAAGGGAAAGAAAGAGAGGAATAGAAAGAGAGGAGACTAAGAAGGAAGAAAGGGACGATTTACATTGTTGACAGGGAGGAAGAGAAAGAGGGAGAAAGAGGGAGGGAGGGAAATGGTTTACAATGAGATGAGACAGAGTGGTTTATGACGGAGAGAAAGAGAGGAGTACGGACCTAAGGAATAGAATTGTCTTATAGAAGACAGAAACAAACAAATTATCTTGGATATAATTAATTTCAAGAACAAACAAGAGAACTGAAATGATGCAATAATTAATAAGTTACACAATTTATTATTTATGGATAAGTATTTTGTAATTTTATGATGAAGCAAAAACTTTGCTATATAATATACTAGTGGCCTCTGTTTGTCAATACATTCTGTAATGATACTTGCGTTGTTTTGCCTGGTTTATGGCACATAAACGTAATTCCCTCTTTGTTCTTAATAGCATTTGAGGAGGGAGAAGGTCACTTGACTTAATGTCTTGTGTTACGGTCACCGTTCGTCTGAGTTGCTTGAAATTTTGTAATCATTTGGACGTTACTTGCCGGAAGTGTCTCTGTTATATGTTTGTATACATATACATGCATCCACATACACACACACACATATATATATATATATATATATATATATATATATATATATATATATATATATATATATATATATATATAAAACTACGTGTGCATATTTCGATGTATATACACACGCACACACACACACTATATATATATATATATATATATATATATATATATATATATATATATATATATATATATATATATATATATATATATATATATATATTACAGTCATATATACATACATATACAGTATATATATACATATATTATATATATATACAAAGAGAGAGAGAGAGAGAGAGAGAGAGAGAGAGAGAGAGAGAGAGAGAGAGAGAGAGATTCATTAAATAGATAAGAATTGCTTAACCAAAAAAAAAAGATAAAAGACAGGTACTCTACTCAGGAAGCAGTATGAAGTAAAGCAATAAATGAGGCAGCAATTGTCTACTAAGAAAACTGAAGATATCTAGCAAAATATGTTTCATATTTGTTGTCGTTAAATTTGTTTTATTTTTCTTTTGTATGAATGTATTGCTATTTTATAAGAACTATGATTTCTTTATTGGGATGCCCTGAACACAGCCAGTAAATCAGGCCGAAACAGCTGTCGACAAAACTTGATGAAATGGAAAAGATGAGTAATAAATTCCGCCAATCCTTTAAATTCCTAGACTTGGAGACAAGAAAATACACAGAAGACAAGAAAAATGTAATATTAAAATAATTGATTCCACAAGTGCTCTTACATTTAATAATAATTGCATGTACATAATAATAATAATAATAATAATAATAATAATAATAATAATAATTCACACACAAACATCCACATCATTTATACACACACACACACACACACACACAGACACACACACACACACACACACACATATATATATATATATATATATATATATATATATATATATATATATATATATATATATTATTATTATTATTATTATTACTATCCAAGCTACAACCCTAGTTGGAAAAGCAAGATGCTATAAGCCCAGGGGCTCCAACAGGGAAAAATAGCCCAGTGAGGAAAGGAAATAAGGAAATAAATAAATGAAGAGAACAAATTAACAATAAATCATTCTAAAATAAGAAACAACGTCAAAACAGATATGTCATATAATAAACTATCAACAACATCAAAAACAAATATGTCATAAATAAACTATAAAAAGACTATGTCCGCCTGGTCAACAAAAAAGCATTTGCTCCAACTTTGAACTTTTGAAGTTCTACTGATTCAACCACCCGATTAGGAAGATCATTCCACAACTTGGTCACAGCTGGAATAAAACTTCTAGAGTACTGCGTAGTATTGAGCCTCGTGATGGAGAAGGCCTGGCTATTAGAATTAACTGCCTGCCTAGTATTACGAACAGGATAGAATTGTCCAGGGAGATCTGAATGTAAAGGATGGTCAGAGTTGTGAAAAATCTTATGCAACATACATAATGAACTAATTGAACGACGGTGCCAGAGATTAATATCTAGATCAGGAATAAGAAATTTAATAGACCGTAAGTTTCTGTCCAACAAATTAAGATGAGAATCAGCAGCTGAAGACCAGACAGGAGAACAATACTCAAAACAAGGTAGAATGAAAGAATTAAAACACTTCTTCAGAATAGATTGATCACCGAAAATCTTGAAAGACTTTCTCAATAAGCCTATTTTTTGTGAAATTGAAGAAGACACAGACCTTATATGTTTCTCAAAAGTAAATTTACTGTCGAGAATCACACCTAAAAGTTTGAAAGAGTCATACATATTTAAAGAAACATTATCAATTCTGAGATCCGGATGTTGAGGAACCACCGTCCTTGACCTACTTACAATCATACTTTGAGTTTTGTTAGGATTCAACTTCATACCCCATAATTTGCACCATGCACTAATTCTAGCTAAATCTCTATTAAGGGATTCACCAACCCTAGATCTACATTCAGGGGATGGAATTGATGCAAAGAGAGTAGCATCATCTGCATATGCAACAAGCTTGTTTTCTAGGCCAAACCACATGTCATGTGTATATAGTATGAAAAGTAATGGGCCAAGAACACTACCCTGTGGAACACCGGATATCACATTCCTATAATCACTATGGTGCCCATCAACAACAACTCTTTGAGATCTATTACTTAAAAAATCAATAATAATGCTAAGAAACGACCCACCCACTCCCAACTGTTTCAGTTTGAAAACAAGGGCCTCATGATTAACACGGTCAAAGGCAGCACTAAAATCAAGGCCAATCATACGAACTTCCCGACCACAATCAAGGGATTTCTGTACAGCATTGGAGATTGTAAGAAGGGCATCACATGCTCCAAGGCCTTTACGAAAACCAAATTGCAAACTGGGGAAGAGATGATTACCTTCAGCAAACCTATTAAGACGTTTTGCCAGAAGACGTTCAAAAACTTTAGATAATATGGGAGTTATGGAAATTGGGCGGTAATCAGTGGGACTTGAGCTACCACAAACACATTTACATAGAGGAGTAACATTACCAATTCTCCAACTAGTGCTAAAAGCTCCTCTTCTTGCTAACTTGCGCAAAATAACAGATAACTTTGGAGCTAAGAAATCTGCTGTCTTTATAAAAAACAAAGGAAAAATACCATTTGGGTCTACACCTCCATAAGCATCAAGGTCCATCAACAGAGCTTTAATCTCACGAGATCGAAAAGCTAAACTAGTTAGTTTAGCCTCAGGAAAACAGGAATGAGGAAGTTCAAGTTTTTCATTACTCTGTTTACTGTCAAAAACATCAGCCAAAAGGGTTGCCTTTTCCTTTGGACAGTGAGTGACTGAGCCATCTGGTTTAAGTAAAGGAGGAACTGTTGCATCTACACCAAAGAGTGCAGATTTAAGGGTAGACCACCATTTATGTTCCTGAGTTGTACCAGAAAGGGTTTCTTTTATGGTTAAATTGTACTCCTTTTCAGTTGAGGCATAAACTCTCTGAGCAAAAGCTCGAAGCTGAGTATAGTTGTTCCAGGTCAAATCTGATCTGTTACCCTTCCAAAGTTGATAGGCCTCCTGCTTCTCCAAAAAAGCACGTCTACAATCATCATTGAACCACGGTTTGTCCTTCACTCGGTACCTTAGCACACGAGAAGGGATACGCCTATCAATTATGTTGACTAGATTCTCATTCAAAGGGACAACAGGATCTACACTATTATATAATTGTGACCAATTCAAGAACAAAAGATCATGTAAAATCCCATTCCAGTCTGCTTGGGATTTCATATAAATTTTACAAGAATATGATATATCAGGGACAGGCTGCTCAGTCTTCACTAATAATGAAATCAAGGCATGATCAGATGTCCCGACTGGAGAACCAACCTTACCAGTTATAACGCCAGGGGAGTCAGTGTATACAAGGTCCAAGCAATTACCAGACCTGTGAGTAGCTTCATTTATGATTTGCTCACAGCCTGATTCAGAGGCAAAGTCTAAAGCTCTTAAGCCATGGCGATCGGTAGGAGAGATAGAACTTAACCACTCCCTATGGTGAGCATTAAAATCACCAACAAAGACAAAAGAAGCCTTTCTATCATCTTCTTGTATCTTAGCCATAATGGTAAGAAGAAAATCGAAGATAGAATCATCCATGTCTGGATTCCGGTAGATCGAACATAAATAAAAGTTGTTATGCCTGCCACAAACTTTTATTACCTGAATCTCATGACATCCACATTGATAGCAGGACTTATGAGAAGCAGGGTACTCGGTCCTAATATACACCGCCATTCCCCTGGCCCTAGGGATGGCATCACGTTTCAACATTATTGGCTTCTTAAAACCAGTTATAAGGAGCTCAGATGAGTGCTTCATATTAGAAACCAAAGTTTCTGAGCACAAAAGAATATCATACTGTCTGGACGCAACTGTAAGGTCTTGGATATTTGCATGAAGACCACGAATATTGCAATACAGAAGACGACATTGACGAAATCTAGGACGTACTGGTCCCGGATTTCGCTCAATGTCTCCAGACAGCATAAGAATTAATAGAAATAAAAAAGAGACAGCATACTTAAAAACTAGATTAACAAGAATTATAACAAAAACAATACGTACAGAATTATAAACAAAGTGATTGATGATACCCATAGACTATAGTAAAAAGTCGGAAAAACTGGTCAACATGGAGGAGCCGATACACCATGCAAGGCTAAATACCCTCCAGGATAGCCACTTCAACTGAAGGGAGGACAGTAAGGATGGTTTTGAGAAGAAAAATAATCAGAAAAAGGAAAAGACAACCTCTTGATAAACCACCAGGCATCCATGGCCCTTTTATTAAGCCTGCCCAACACACCATTTAAAAAAAACAAGAGGAAGAAAAAAAAATAAGATAGAATAGTGTGCCTGAGTGTACCCTCAAGCAAGAGAACTCCAACCCAAGACAGTGGAAGACCATGGTACAGAGGCTATGGCACTACCCAAGACTAGAGAACAGTGGTTTAATTTTGGAGTGTCCTTCTCCTAGAAGAGCTGCTTACCACAGCTAAAGAGTCTCTTCTACCCTTACCAAGAGGAAAGTACACTGAACAAATTGCAGTACAGTAATTAACCCCTTGGGTGAAGATGTGTTAAGTATCTCATTGTTGTCAGATGTATGAGGAAAGACGAGAATATGTAAAGAATAGGCCAAACTATTCTGTGTAAGTGTAGGCAAAGAAAAAATAAGCCGTGACCAGAGAGAGGGATCCAATGCATTACTGTCTGGCCAGTCAAAGGATCCAATACCTCTCTAGTGTATATATATATATATATATATATATATATATATATATATATATATATATATATATATATATATATACCCTGTATATATACATACATACATATACCAAGGCACTTCCCCCAATTTTGGGGGGTAGCCGTCATCAACAAATGAAACAAAACAAGGGGACCTCTACTCTCTACGTTCCTCCCAGCCTGACAAAGGACTGAACCGAGTTCAGCTGGTACTGCTAGGGTGCCACAGCCCACCCTCCCCCGTTATCCACCACAGATAAAGCTTCATAATGCTGAATCCCCTACTGCTGCTACCTCCACGGTCATCTAAGGCACCGGAGGAAGCAGCAGGGCCTAACGGAACTGTGTCACAATTGCTCGCCCTTCATTCCTATTTCTAGCAAAGCTCTCTTGCCTCTCTCACATCTATCCTCCTATCACCCAGAGCTTTCTTCACTCCATCCATCCACCCAAACCTTGGCCTTCCTCTTGTACTTCTCCCATCAACTCTTGCATTCATCATCTTCTTTAGCAGACAGCCATTTTCCATTCTCTCAACATGGCCAAACCACCTCAACACATTCATATCCACTCTAGCTGCTAACTCATTTCTTACACCCGTTCTCACCCTCACCACTTCGTTCCTAACCCTATCTACTCGAGATACACCAGCCATACTCCTTAGACACTTCACCTCAAACACATTCAATTTCTGTTTCTCCATCATTTTCATTCCCCACAACTCCGATCCATACATCACAGTTGGTACAATCACTTTCTCATATAGAACTCTCTTAACATTCATGCCCAACCCTCTATTTTTTACTACTCCCTTAACTGCCCCCAACACTTTGCAACCTTCATTCACTCTCTGACGTACATCTGCTTCCACTCCACCATTTGCTGCAACAACAGACCCCAAGTACTTAAAATGATCCACTTCCTCAAGTAACTCTCCATTCAACATGACATTCAACCTTGCACCACCTTCCCTTCTCGTACATCTCATAACCTTACTCTTACCCACATTAACTCTCAACTTCCTTCTCTCACACACCCTTCCAAATTCTGTCACTAGTCGGTCAAGCTTCTCTTCTGTGTCTGCAACCAGTACAGTATCATCCGCAAACAACAACTGATTTACCTCCCATTCATGGTCATTCTCGTCTACCAGTTTTAATTCTCGTCCAAGCACTAGAGCATTCATCTCTCTCACCACTCCATCAACATACAAGTTAAACAACCACGGCGACATCACACATCCCTGTCTCAGCCCCACTCTCACCGGAAACCAATCACTCATTTCATTTCCTATTCTAACACATGCTTTACTACCTTTGTAGAAACTTTTTACTGCTTGCAACAACCTTCCACCAACTCCATATAACCTCATCACATTCCACATTGCTTCCCTATCAATTCTATCATATGTTTTCTCCAGATCCATAAACACAACATACACCTACTTACCTTTTGTTAAATATTTCTCGCATATCTTCCTATCTGTAAAAATCTGATTCATACAACCCCTACCTCTTCTAAAACCACCCTGTATTTCTAAGATTGCATTTTCTGTTCTATTCTTAATTCTATTAATCATTACTCTACCATACACTTTTCCAACTACACTCAACAAACTAATACCTCTTGAATTACAACACTCATGCACATCTCCCTTACCCTTATATAGTGGTACAATACATGCACATACCCAATCTACTGGTACCATTGACAACAAAAACCATATTAAACAATCTCACCAACCATTCAAGTACAGTCACACCCCCTTCCTTCAACATCTCAGCTCTCACACCATCCATACCAGATGCTTTTCCTACTCTCATTTCATCTAGTGCTCTCTTCACTTCCTCTATTGTAATCTCTCTCTCATTCTCATCTCCCATCACCGGCACCTCAACACCTGCAACAGCAATTATATCTGCCTCCCTATTATCCGCAACATTCAGTAAACTTTCAAAATATTCCGCCCACCTTTTCCTTGCCTCCTCTCCTTTTAACAACCTTCCATTTCCATCTTTCACAATCTCTTCAATTCATGAGCCAGCCTTCCTTACTCTCTTCACTTCTTTCCAAAACTTCTTCTTATTCTCTTAATATGACTGACCCAATCCCTGACCCTACCTACGTGGGTGTGTATCTTTTCAATATTGAATTCTCATCCCTAAACTACGTTGTAATATATATATATATATATATATATATATATATATATATATATATATATATATATATATATATATAATGTATATCAGTACATGTACGTGCCTAGTTAATTTTATGTTATCTCAAGTGGTTATTGCTTGATGCCCCTGGTAGATACTTATTCTTGCTATATATAAAGAGTTGGAGGAAATTTATAATTATCTTCATTTTTTAGATGATACAACGCTACTAGATTCGGCTCCAGACTGATGTCATAGGTTTTACTATTTGCATGAAAATTATGTTCCCATATCCCACATCCAGGAGGGGTTGGATCTCTTTCGTTTTTTATTCTTTACGCTTTTTGGCTGACAATTTACATAAATTTAAATGGAACTGCATTAGTTTGTTTGCCAAAAAAAAGAAAGAAAAAAAAAAAACATCGATACCAATAAAATTTGAAACCTATCTTTAAATCGCAATTATACGGAGAGGTTGGTGATTGGAACTGCATTACACTATTCAAACAGAATGCTTATAGCTTTCTGCTTTTCCAGCAAGGGTTGTAGCTTAGTAAGTAATGATAATAATAGTAATAATAATAATAATAATAATAATAATAATTGATGACTGACAGCTCTGAACTTCGTCTGAAATCTGTATTACATGCATGTTCAATTATTAAAAAATCATCATTGTTATTATAATAGCTGACATGACATTTACATTTTATTCAAAAATATTAATTAATCCTGTTTATTAATGTGACATTATTGGGGAAGATGTTCAGAAACTTCTTAGTATTTTTGTAATGATTATTTAGTGATTTTATGACGATTAACGTTTCGTGAAAATCATCTTTTTATTACACCCTTAATAAAAGCTAATTTCTATGAACAGAGAAATCAGCATATCACAAAAAATATTTGCACTTTAATTACAATTTAGATTTAAACACAATTTAATCATGAGACAACGTTTGAATCTTAATATCACATTACCCACCTACTACCTTGTGAAGGAAATTAAATATTTCACATGTTCATGTTCACATGTTCATATTTGTTAGAAATTAAACATAGAAAAAATATTGGATTTGAGATAAGACATTATTATTATGAGGTTAAATTCTTTATTTCACATGTTTATGTTCACATGTTCACGTTTGTTGGAAATTAAACATCGAAAAACTATTGGATTTGAGATAAGACATTATTATTATGAGGTTAAATTCTTTATTTCACATGTTCATGCTCACATGTTCATGTTTGTTGGAAATTAAACATCGAAAAACTATTGGATTTGAGATAAGATATTATTATCATGAGGTTAAATCCTTTATATGAAGGAAATGAAATACTTCACATGTTCATGTTCACATGTTCATATTTGTTGGAAATTAAACATCGTAAAACTATTTTATTATGAGGTTAAATCCTTTATGTGAAAGAAATGAAATATTCCACATGTTCATCATGACTCCCAAATGCAATTAAGTCTGACCAGGAATGAAAGACGCAATATTTCAACTGGAATGTTCCATCCACTGGAAACGATCTCTTATTAGATACGAGGACGCCTCGTCATCTTGCATATGGTGTACTGCCTTTTATTGCTTAATAAAACCATGAAGACTTTAGTCGGGTATATCACTTGGAGGCTTTATGTATGTATTTATGAATGTATGTAGAGGTGTGTGTGTGGGAGTGTGGGTGTCTATATACAAATATACTTACATACATACACACGCACAGATACACACACATACGCCCACACACACACCACACACGCACACACACACACACATATATATATATATATATATATATATATATGCGTGTGTGAATATGTTTGTATACATATCTATATTATGTGTATTTATACATAAGTATAGGCTATTTGTATTTATATACACGTATATTTATGTATGTATATATATATATATATATATATATATATATATATATATATATATATATATATGTGTGTGTGTGTGTGTGTGTGTGTGTGTGCACGTACATATACTTGAAGGTCTCATGCGTTCGGCGAAGGATCTTCATCAATCCTGAGTGTCCCACCGCCCCACATATAATATAGTATCCCATAAAGGACTTCTTTTTCGCAAATGGAGACGAATCACTTTGTCACTGTGCTGCGCCATATCAATATAACTCAATCAACCAACATAGAGACTCAGTGATGCCAACGGACTCTAATACTTCTGGCGACGTATTATTATTATTATTATTATTATTATTATTATTATTATTATTATTATTATTATTATTATTATTATTATTATTAGCTAAGCTACAACCCTAGTTGTAAAAGCAAGATATAACCCCTAGGACTCCAAAAGGTAAAAATAGCCCAGTGAGGAAAGGAAATAAGGAAATAAATAAACGATCTGAGATTAAATTCGATAAAAGCGAGCGATCACAACGAATCCTTCGAAGGAAGTTATTTTAATTTCGCCTGTGATTATTTTATCTTTGTCTGGAATTGATAAAAGGAGAGAATTGTATCCGGAAGGATTGTTTGTCTTTATATGATTATGGAGAACTAATAAGAGAACAAAGGACTTCCTCGTTGGAGGTTTTAATTGAATCCAGCTTTTCCAATTAGTAATCAGTCAGTCATTAAGAAGGTGATTACGGTCGTATTCGTCTATGTAGGAATTGTCTGTGTTATTGATGCTATTCTAAGAAAGTATATTAACTTCACAACTTTTGAAGAAACCATCGTGTGAGCGTGTCAGTCACTGCGTTTTATCTTGTACACTAGAGTACGCGACCCGTATAAAATGATGGTTAAATATTCAAATAGATTTGCACACACAAGCACACGCACAGACACACCCACACACGCAGATTCAACCTTTCACACCCCTTCCCTGCTTTCTAACTACAACCTGTTGGTTCGGCAATTCGTGGGTGATTGTGGTTTCAGAGTGTACCTCTCGAGGTACCCCATTACATCAGAGTATGACTATCCCTCTCCCACTGAACCGAGGGACGGAGAGAGACCTAGTGATCATACGTTTGGTAATGCCGCCCAGAGTGACAGGAAAGATATGTCAACCTTTAATATTGATGTTTGTTCGTATAATTTAAATTTATAGTATCCAGAGCCTCATAAAACTCGTATAAAGACTTCAAATACCAAAAAGAATTTCTTTTCTACTTATTACATAGACACGTTCAACGGGAAAGTGATACAAGTTGGCCTTAATGTTTTTGAAAACGTTGGTTTTCTCTTTTCTACGAAACAACCAAAGAGAATAAATATTACCAATATATACAGTAGCACATTAGGATTATGCTTTTATGGCTAAAATGAGAATAGCTATGATTACGGGATGGCAAAAGTTCGGATAACGAGCCTTAACAACGCCCGATATAAGGAATGTAAGAATCCTGGAGCGTCATCACCACACCAGAAAAAATAAATAAATAAATAAAAAATGTCATTATCACGAGATTTTGGGTTCTTGTGCGGTTTGCTATGCGTTTTGGGTAATGTTATATACTGTAATAGCCTGTCCAGGGATTAAGCTATATGATAAGAAAAGAAAATATGTAGTTAACTTCAGACATCAAGGGTAATGTATTCCAAAACTTTTATCTCTTTACTGTATTATAATAGTTTTGCATCTGTTAAACTCTATTGTTGTTAAAAATTCTTGGTAAATATTTCCAGGCTTAAACATAATTTTGTCCTAGATTTTTCTGCAACAAAACATCACCATGGTACCTAATGTGCTTATTAAGAACAGTAACATTATTGTTTATATTATTATTAACTACTAACTACATATACATTATTCGGGGGGGAAAATCTGGATAAATCCTGTCTTAGTAGAATTAAAAAAAAAAAAAAAAAAATCATGTCTTCATAACTGTACGACTTTTTCGCAGATATCATTCAAGGAAAATTGTTTTTCTTTAGAATTATATGAAATAATTATCATAATTCTTTTATTCAACATTTTGATTGCTTGGCATTAAGGGCATAAGTTATTATCCTTTTCATTATTATTATTATTATTATTATTATTATTATTATTATTATTATTATTGTTGTTGTTGTTGTTGTTGTTGTTGTTGTTGTTGTTGTTGTTGTTGTTGTCTTTTGGGAGTAAAACCTATTTCAAACAAGTTATTTTAAAGGTACTGACGGAATGCATTACTGTGGAGAAAAAGATGATAAAAACAATAGAAAAAGTTCATTATAAGATTAACGCCACTGAGACAGCAATCCCCTTAATAAAACTTATCATTTCTATTACTATTATTATCATTATTATTATTAACTCCGCCAAAGAAGTTGGAAGGAGGTTATGTTTTCACCCCTGCTGTGTTTCTATTATTATTATTATTATTATTTTTTATTATTATTATTATTATTCCTTCTAATATCATTCACAACGTGCAAACATTCAAAAGATAACACAAATAAAACCCGCTCTGTTGCAAAACAAAGTTAAAAAAAAAAAAAATCTCTTCATTACTTAAGATACACCTGGTTCCCATTCGGGTATTATCACCACATCACAATGGCGCATACTGCAAAGATTAAATCTCTTTAACGTATTACGGACCTTAGGATACTAATACTTACTAGAATTTTCCTTGTTTCTGTCTTGAATTTTGTTGTCCTACAGTATTTGTTATAAGGATATTACCATAGGAAATAATAATAATAATAATAATAATAATAATAATAATAATAATAATAATAATAATAATAATAGATTTTGGTAGTAGACCCTCTAAGAGGCATATTTGGTTAAAGATAATGGCTGCCTCGGTAGCATTAATTTCACAGTCTATCTCCTTTTCTGCTAATTTCCTGCAGAAAGCAGTAATCCAGAAAAGAAGATCATCCGAGTTGTTGAAAAAATTGCTGTAAAATCATTGCTACTGAGGCGGGCATTGTTTTATATGAAACAACAGCGATAATAATAATAATAATAATAATAATAATAATACTAATAATAATAATAATAATAATAATAATAATAATAATAATAATAATAATAATAATAATAATAATAACCACAAAACAACTTTAATAATGTTAATCATAATAATAATGATAATAACTTCATGATCGCGCTGCCTAGGGACTTATACCCTTAATGTCAGGAAATTAAAATCTTTTTATAAAAGAATTACGATTATTCTTTAATATCATCCTAAACCTAAAGGAATACAATTTTCCTTGAATTACATCTGCGAAAAACTCGTACAGTAATGAAGTCATGTTGCTTTTTTTGCTAAGACAGAATTAATCCAGATTTTACCCACGATTAATGTATGTGTACATAGTAATAATAAATACAATCATGTTCCTGTTCTTAATAAGCACATTAGGTACCATAGTGATGTTTTGTTGCAGAAAAATCTAGGACAAAATTATGTTAATGCAGGGAAATATTTACCAAGAATCTTTAATAACAATAAAGTCTAACAGATGCGAAACTATTATAATTTTGTAACGGGATAAAAGTTTCGGAATATATTTCCCTTGATGTCTGAAGATAACTACTTATAATTTTTTCGTCTTATCATCTTGCTTAATCCCTGGACAGGCTATTACAGTATATAACATTACCCAAAACGCATAGCAAACAGCACAAGAACCCCAAATCTGGTGATAATGACTTTTTTTTTTTTTTGTCTGGTGGGGTGATAACATTCCAGGATTCCTACATTTTTTTATATCATCTGGGCGTTGTTGAGGCTCGTTACCAGAACTTTTGCCATCCCATAATCATAGCTATTCTTATTCTAGCCAGAAGAGCATAATCTTAATGTGCTACTGTATATATTGGTACTTTTTATCCTCTTTGGTTGTTTCGTAGAAAAGAGATAACCACCGATTTCAAAAACATTAAGGCGAACTTGCATCACTTCCCACATTAAATGTGCTTGTTTAGTATATAGAAAAACAAATTCATTTTGACATTAAAATCTATATGTGAGATTTATAAGCCTCTGGATACTATAAGTTTAAAATATATGGATAAACTTCAATATTAATGGTTGACATACAAGGAAACTGAGGTACGTACAAACATCCTCCCCGAATAATAAAGAGGAAGTGTTTAGCATATATATATATATATATATATATATATATATATATATATATATATATATATATATATATATATATATATATATATATATATATATATATATATATATATATATATATATATATATATATATATATATATATATATATATATATATATATATATATATATATATATATATATATATATATATATATATATATATATATATATATATATATATATATATATATATATATATATATATATATATATATATATATATATATAGAAAAATTTCCGGTCACGTTGAGCTGCATTACCAAACGTGTGATAACTAGGTCTTTCTCCGACCATCTTGATGAAATGGAGTACTCAGAGAGATACACTCTGAAACCATTCTCTCCCAGAACTTACCCAACCAGGGGGCTGTAGTTAGGAAACGGCGGTGGGGTGTGAAGGGGTGAATCT
>NC_090735.1:25173397-25175897 GCF_036898095.1 Palaemon carinicauda
TGAAATAAAACATCATTTTATTTTTACATTCAAACAGCAAACTTAAAAATTTCTTGGGTTTATTTTTCAGTTAATTTTTATTTAAAACAAAAGTTTTGGGTCTTGATTGGTAATAGAGGAAAATAAGTGTGTGCATGAAATAAGACATCATTTTATTTTTACATTCAAACAGCAAATATAAACAATTATTAGGTTTATATTTTTCTCTCCTTTTCATTAATATTTTCGTTTCCTTTTAGTTTCTCTTCATTATAAAATTATAGAAATAGTTTGAAATAAGATATCATTTTTTTTTCACATTAAAACAGCAAATAAAAGAATTTATTAGGTTTATTTTTCTTTCCTTTTCATTAATTTTTTCGTTTCCTTTTTGTTTCTCTTCATTATAAAGTTATAGAAATAGTTTGAAATAAGATATAATTTTTTTTCACATTAAAACAGCAAATATAAAAATTTATTAGGTTTATTTTTCTTTCCTTTTCATTAATTTTTTCGTTTCCTTTTTGTTTCTCTTCATTATAAAGTTATAGAAATAGTTTGAAATAAGATATAATTTTTTTTTCACAATAAAACAGCAAATATATAAATTTATTACGTTTATTTTTCTTTCCTTTTCATTAATTTTTTCGTTTCCTTTTTGTTTCTCTTCATTATAAAGTTCACGCCACTTTCCGCATCGTTCACTCCAGTTCACGCCAGTTCCCGCACTGTTCACTCCAGTTCACTCCAGTTGGCGCATCGTTCACGACTATTTCACGACTATTTTGTGCGTGCCAATGTGTGCCACAAACTTTAAACATTTCAAAGTTCTGGGCACGCATGGCACGCATTGGTACGCTCTGGCACGCGAGTTCCAGCACTGTTCACGACATTTTCACGACTCGTTCACGCGAGTTCGCGCATCAATGCGTGCCAGTGCGTACCACGAATGCGTGCCAGTGCGTGCCACTAATGCGTGCAAGTGTCAGGTACCCTTCAGCCGTTTGCACGACTTTGGCCTTGACCTTAACATGTATTAATTGGCGTGGATTTTCATACACTCAAATATGAACCGAGTTTGAAGAGTCTGTGACAACGATGTCCAAACTAATGGCCGATTACGTGAATTTGACATTCTGCTTTACCGTGACCTTGACCTTGACCTTCTAAAATTTAATGATTTCCAGCTTTCTCCCTGCAAGTTTCATTACTCTAAGATTTTGGCCAGGAAGCTGTTCACAAACAAACAAACACACAAATAGGCGGTAAAACATAACCTCCTTCCAACGTCGTTGGCGGAGGAAATAAACAGAAGACTAGGGTGTACAAAGGTGTTATATCCAAGAAAGAATCACCCCTGTACTCACTGAATTACACTGGAAGAACATTAAAAGCTAGGATGATTTTTAGGACATTTGGAATGGCTCATCAATTTACAGAACTGGACGTCCAAAACATTCAAGAGATTTGCTACATCCACAACCAACAAATCGTGTCATCACGAGACTAGTTACGAGTGGCTTCATGCCAATTTAGCCAAGAGACACCATGACTATTGGTTCTAGATCTTTTCAGTAAGCAGACTCAAGATTATAGAACAAGGTCTCATCTAGCCTTAGGAAGACTGATGATATAGTCTTTCAATAAAAGGTTGAAAACTTTCTTGTTTTCGAACTGCTATAGTAACGGGGATTCGGCGATTAAGGGGAACTACGCTACATGGTTCTCAAAATATCTAAATACTGCATATACCAAACCAATCTTGTGGATCCTGCAATGCGCCTTGACTTTTCCATGAAAGGGGTGGGGCAGGAAATCACTTTTCATGAAGACTTGAAACCAATAATATTTCAATTCTCGTTTACACGCTCCTGCCGTCTATAATAAACAGAATCTATGTTAATTTCGAGAGAAATTATGATCGACAAAACCGACTTCACTGATGACAGATATCACTTTTCACTTAAAAAAGCTAATTAATTTTCATTTATTCATCATCATCATATACTACTACACCTATTGACGCAAAGGGCCTTAGTTAAATTTCGCCAGTCGTCTCTACCTTGAGCGTTTATATCAATACATCTCCATTCATCATCTCCTACTTCACGCTCCATAGTTTTCAGTCATGTAGGCCTGGATCTTCCAACTATTCTAGTGTCTTGTGAATGTTTGGTGAACTAATATCTCTTGGAGAGTGAGAAGAGCATGACCAAACCATGCAGTTCGTAATTTATTCAATAATACAAAAGGTATATGACTATATCGGTTTCCCCTAGTTTCCTTTAACAAAGCGTATTTTTGTTTATCTCCTATCGTTATTGTAATATAGGAAACTTTGAATATAAAATCATCCTCGCAACACTAAAGCCATTTACTTAATTTAAAGGAAATAAGTTCAAAGCCTTCATTGAAATGTTAATTGCACTTCCCTCTTCTAAAAGCTTATGTAACAAAGTTCGCCTTTATCCTAATTAGGTTTCATAAAAGTAGCAATATAATGCTCTGTCTTTATACTTGT
>NC_090735.1:25183397-25185897 GCF_036898095.1 Palaemon carinicauda
TCTAATAATAAGTGAAAACTTCCAACTGCGATATTAAAAAAAGATTAAAGCAAATAATTCATTGAATTATATATGTTAACCATTAACTATATTTCTAAAATGTATTTTATATTTCCATAGCATGAAAATGAATACTAGGACAGTTCATTAAATTTAGTAAGAGCTAAACTATATCCTTCAAAGATCGGCATGAAAGCTATGATTATGAAATTCAGGTAATTATAATCACCTTACTATTGAACCAACCATAGATTAATTCTGAAGCATTACATCATCATAAGCTGTGTAATGAATTCTATTTTAAGCAGTAATTACTTAGAGCCTTTCAGTTGTTTATATTCTATTTACAGTCTGATGAAAGGGTAATTGATTCCTACATTTGAATTTTGAAATCAGTAATTTTGTCAGCAAAAGAAATATCAACGTCAGTTTATAATGGTATTTGTAACACACACACTCTCTCTCTCTCTCTCTCTCTCTCTCCTCTCTCTCTCTCTCTCTCTCTCTCTCTCTCTCTCTCTCTCTCTCAGTACCTATTTCACAGCTAACAGTTTGGTGACTATTTCTTCTTGCCGATAAATCTTACCATTTTTTATCTATCTCCGTTATCTAATCTCCTTAATAATGTCTTACAATTCAGGATTCTGTTGCTTTTTCAATCCTTAACTTATTTATATTCTATTCTTGTTCCTGTTTCCATCTGGTTTGGGTCACCTCTAAAGGCATTATCATATTTCCATTTTTATTCGTTTCAAAATAATGTTATTAGTTATTATTTATCAGTTATTAGTTTAGATTGAGATCATCTAAATTACACAGAAGGTAGGCAGCATATCAAAATACTTCAAATGCATGATTTCCATCAGTTTGTAGTGGATGTATTAATCATATATTGGACATAGCAGTGGTTAATAGGATTTAAAAAATGCATTAGAAAACAAAATATTTATAAATATGTGTAATACTTTGTTCAATACAGACAACCAGGTCTGGAAGGGACGTTAGTAACAGACATATAAAGAGAAAATATTAACAGACAGGTCTGTTAAAGAGCAGCTGGGTATGTTTTGAATTTATTGAAACTTGTTAAATTAACATCCGTGTAGCGGATATTTATCTGCAGGTCAAAATATTTACTTATTTTTTCACAATGGCCATTAATAATCCATTTTTAAAAAAAGAATTCTATAAAAGAATATAGAAATTATTAATAAACATTTGATGAAAAAACTATTTTTACAAATACGTTTATCTATAGTTTTTACCTAATTCTTAAATTTTACAGCATTTTTAGACGAGACGAATCTCAGCTTACAACATATAGAACTTATATCACTACCTTTCTTCTACATAATAAGAAATTGATATCGTCACATATTTATCACCGTAAAAACCCTCTCACCTACAGTAACATTAAAATTTGAATCTTTATCATGTTAATTTATATATTACATATTTAGGATCATTTAATGTATTATATGCTTATGGCATATGAATAGACACACATTATCATCATCATCATCATCTCCTCCTACGCCTATTGACATGAAGGGCTTCAGAGGATTCATTGGCTAAATTTATTAAAGATAGCCAGTCATTCATTGATATCGACGGTCATTTATGCTTTCTTCAATGGCTTAGGCAAAGGCATTCAATCAGCCGAGTGTTCGTGTTGGTTTTATTAATATCAAACGGATGGAGATTCACCAGCCCAACGTGTTGGTGTTTCAGTAGCCTCTTGCCTGAGGGTACACTTGGTTACACTTTTCTATTTCATTTGTGTTCCTCTTTTATTTTAAAGTTTTTATAGTTTATATAGGAGATATTTATTTTAATGTTACCGCTCTTAAAAATATGTTATTTTTCCTTGTTTCCTTTCCTCACTGGGCTATTTTCCTTGTTGTGGCCCCTGGGCTTATAGCATTCTGCTTTTCCAACTAAAGTTGTAACGTGACAATTAATAATAATAATAATAATAATGACTGCAAGGGCTTCAAATCCTTTGGTAAAATCAATGCTATCACTGATGTTGCACATCAGGTCGTGGCGACAACAAAGACCATTTTGTCAAAGGATATCAAAATAATCTTTTTCAACTCCCATATGCTACGAAATAAAAAAAAATGAAGGACCTATAAGAACAAAATAGTTAAATGAAAATAACTTCAAGTATCCACTACATATTTGCGACCGTTTATCAATGCCTTTGTAAATATGGACTAACAAACAACAACGGTGTCTGTTAGGAGCAAAACTCTTAAGTGGCCTTTGAAAAAATAATGTCAAAAAGTCGTCAGGGTTCACATTTGGAAAATCTATCCTACAGGTCAACAACACAAATGAAAAGAAGAACCATTTATAAATACAAATACTGTTTATTCTTTTGATAATAGGGCATATTCATCGACCTTCATGTGCCCTAAATTTAGCTAGTCCTTTTGCCTTTCTCATAAAGAAACCCTTTTAAAATCAGGTACAGTCAGATATTCTTTCCTATATC
>NC_090735.1:25190897-25207700 GCF_036898095.1 Palaemon carinicauda
GTGGGAGTTTGAAACCTGAGAGGAAAATAAAAGTGGAAAATACTTGGAATCGAGAATTTTGACCACAGAAATAAGTCTAAAATCAGAACCTTAAACATCACCAACTTGAAGGGATTAAAACATTGGTTCTTCAATAGGGTTGTAAGTTTTTTCTACCTTTATTAATACTTTTATAATCTTTCAGGAAAATTAATCAAACATCTGCAGCAACGTGCTATATATATATATATATATATATATATATATATATATATATATATATATATATATATATATATATACATATATATATATATATATATATATATATATATAATATATATATATATATATATGAATATATATAAACATATAAACATAAATATATTCTATTTTAAAACTGTACATGTTTGGTAATGTTAAAAACACCCTAGTAGGTTTCTTGTTTGTATTTTAAACAATGTTAGTAATCTAACTGCGTTTGTTTGTGTTTTGTATAAACAAACTATGAATGTTTTATTACGCGCTGAATTTTACTTATTGTAGCACTAGAGCACTCAGATACATTCTGCCTTCATATTTATTTAAACAAAAGTAACACTTTCTTTCTTTTGGGGAACAAAATAATAAGAGATTAATAAGGATTGATGTAAAAGTATCAAGGGGATAGAATACATAACTTTTATTGCAAAATATTGAACATTTCTGCTTATGAAAGTAAAACAGAAAACGTAAAGAACAACAAAGAAGAATATTTCTCAGCAATCTGTATTCTCTGATGAGATCTTGGAAATTTAATATGTAATTTAAGCTTCATTTAATCATATTCATAAGTATTAGATATATAAAATTTTGAGTATTTAAACACGATTTGGTAGTTTACACACGTCTTTTATATATATATATATATATATATATATATATATATATATATATATATATATATATATATATATATATATATGCATATATATATATATATATATATATATATATATATATATATGCATATATATATATATATATATATATATATATATATATATATATATATATATATATATATATATATATATATATATATATATATATGGGTGTGTATGTGTCCAAGCAGTTAGGAAGAAATCCAAGGGTCTACTGGGGTCAAGAGGAAGGCCTTCGTATGGCCTGCAACCTCATCCCTTTATTTGAAACTGGAATCTGGAGACCTCTGACCACCCACCACACCACAACCCCCCCCCCCTCTCTCTCTCCCTTTTCCAAGTCATGATAATATAAAAAAGTACAATATAAACTGTATTCTGTTTATGAAATTCTTGAAATTCGCTGTTAAAACTTCTTTATATCGTCTTATCGTCAGACTGAATCCTGCCATAAAATCCATATAATTCCTCCAGACTGTTGACTGCGGGTCTAGGAATATCCCGGCCATGGTTCGCACAAACCTAATGCTTCCTCCGACCCATTTCGAGGTTTAATCAAGAACCGGAGAATATCAAGAGCGACTACAAAGTGGCCAAATGCGAGAGAATGATCCTATTACAGCGACCCAATAAGGAGTCCTGGCAAGGGCTGACGGGAGGAATAACATTCCAGCTCCAAGGGCGTTCAACTCCCGGAGTTCGGGGTCCTAACCTCAAAAGGGCTCTTCCAATCGTCTCGACATTTTCCACTTAACGTTTGCGACTGGAGAGAATTGCTCGGAACGTTTGACATTTGGGTGAGGGCAGATCGGAAGCCCCTGATTCTTAATTCATTTTAAAGGTACTGTGATATTTGGACAATATTGCATCTGATCATCATGTGATCATGGGAATCTTACGTATGATACTGTATATGCATAACGGTGTATATACAACAATATATATATATATATATATATATATATATATATATATATATACATATATATATATATATATATATATATATATATGTATATATATATATATATATATATATATATATATATATATATATATATATATATATATATAAATATATATGTATATATATATATATATATATATATATATATATATATATATATATATATGTATATATATATATATATATATATATATATATATATATATATATATATATATATATATATATATATATATATGTTTATATGCGTTTAATTATATTCATATATGTGCATAGATTTATATATATGAGTGAATAAATCTATCTATATATCCATCCATCTATCTATCTATCTATCTATCTATCTATCTATATATATATATATATATATATATATATATATATATGTATATATATATATATATATATATATGTGTGTGTGTGTGTGTGTGTATGAATATAATATGCATGTGTGTAAGAAAGTCACATATGACATACAAAAGGGCAAAACCACAGATATTCACGATCACTTTATCAAAATTGAACCTTGACGTTTGCAACGTATTCCTTCAAAAATCCAGACCTTCTTGAAGATATTTGAAAATTTAAAGAATAATAAAGGTATAATACTATTTTACATAAAACTCTTACCTCATACAAATATTTCCACTTTTAAAGATGTATCTAATCCAGGTTTAAATATAATATCTGTTTAATATCAAGCCTTCGAGAGATTTTTTTTCAAATTTCTTAATTCAATGGGTTTTCATGTTTTAGAAATGTCCAAGAAATATCGGCCAAAGGAGAATGTTCCCTTCTTTTTTTAATTATTATTTTGTTAAACCATCGTTATAGTTTGTGGAGAACTTCCAATAATTTTATTAAGAATAGATTCAAATAATTAAATCTATATGATTATTATGTAAATAATATCTCATTTAATTGTTCCACTTAATACATCTATTGGGTTGAACGTAATTGCAATTAGCGAGTCATGGTACTTAACCCTCGAGTTATATTATAATCTATTTTTTTATAACCGTAATTATTATGATATAAAATACGAAAGAGAAGGAGGGTAATGTCACGCACAGTTTCAATGACCTAACTTTTAACTTTAAATAATTTTCTGTTTATTTGCAGACACTTTAATTTAACTGTAAAAATTAAGTCAAACTGAATAATAATGAGTTAGCAAAACTGCCTTATAATATGCTCAGTTCTTATGCTACTAACACTACTGAAAAGAATTTGTTTGAGATTGAGATATCTTCTCAAAATCGATGAAATGTTTTTAACCTATACTAAGAATATTTATATATATTTGCTATAAGCCCCGGGGCTCCAATAGGGAAAAATAGCCCAGTGAGGAAAGGAAATAAGGAAGTAAATAAATGATGAGAACAAATTAACAATAAATCATTCTAAAAAAAAGTAACAACGTCAAAACAGATAAGTCATATATAAAATATTAACAACGTCAAAAACATAAGTCATATATAAACTATAAAAAGATTCATGTCAGCCTAGTCAACATAAAAACATTTACTCCTACTTTGAACTTTTGAAGTTCTTCTGATTCAACTACCCGATTAGGAAGATCATTCCACAACTTGGCGTAAATGAATAAGTAATAGTTTCTTTGCGTACAACGCGGAAATTTGCGTCATCGGATCACTTATGGCAATAAATATTTTCACGCGTCATTACGTCATCGTATCACCAGACGGTTAAGATTTGGTGGATGAATAGAAATCGGGTCAGGAATGGAATTTTGTATTGGAAGCAAGAGGAGTGATTTGATTGTGAATTTAAATGCACTGGTTAAATTTGGCTACCATCTAACGTACACACACATACACACGCACATACACGCACACACACAAACGCATATATATATATATATATATATATATATATATATATATATATATATATATATATATATATATATATATATATATATATATATATATATATATATATATATATATATATATATATATATATATATATATATATATATATATATATATATATATATATATATATATATATATATATATATATACTGTATATACACACACACATACATACATATATATATATATATATATATATATGTATATCATATATATATATATATATATATATATATATATATATATATATATATATATATATATATATATATATATATACTGTATATACATATATACATATATATATATATATATATATACTGTATATACATATATATATATATATATATATATATATATATATATATATATATATATATATATATATATATGTGTATACATATATATATATATATATATATATATATATATATATATATATATATATATACTGTATATATATATATATATATATATATATATATATATATACATATATATATATATATATAAATATATATATATATACATATATATGTATATATATATATATATATATATATATATATATATATATATATATATATATATATATATATATATATATATATATTTATATATATATATATATATATATATATAGAGTAGGGGACTCATCATAAGAAGTTTCATTTGTGGATGATAACGGACATGGGTGCGCACTCAAGCTCAGCTAATCCCTAGCCAGGCTGGGAGGAGCGAACTGGGGAGTAGGAGTGTTTTTTTTTTGGGGGGGGGGGGGTGGGGCGTGGGGGGGGTCTAAAGTTTGAAAAAGGCTCTGACGGTGTGGTGTCTGGTATGTTGATTTCAAGTCTAAGATCAGATTCCTGAATTCGACTGGTATATTTACAGTGGACTTGAAATGAATTGATATCTCTTGATAGCTCGATTAGTAAAGTCGTCCATGCAGGCATTGTTTCGCCTCAGGGAATAGGATTGAATCCTTGCCGGGCCAGAAGCATTAACCAAAAATTAATTTCCAGTGAATATACATTCACAAGAGTAGAAATCGATAATGAATGACATTGTGGTTGATGTTGACATTGATTAAAATAACGTGTATTAGTGATATATATCTATTATAAATAACCCCGTGTTGCAAACTCACTAATCAGCGGTCATGGTGGAGATGGGTTGTTTTCAAGTCTAAAAACACATTCCTGGATTCGACAGGTATATGTACAGTGGACTTAAAATGAACTTATATCTCTGTTGATAGCCCGATTAGTAAAGTCGTCCATGCAGGCATTGTTTCCTCTCAGGACATAGGTTCGAATCCTTGCCCAACCAGACCCATTTATTATAATGAATTTCCAGTGTATATGCATTTCAATGGGTAGAATTCCATATTAAATACCATTGTGGTTGATATTTACATTGAATAAACCTCGTGTATTATTTCATCTATTCAAATAACTTACATATACCCTTTCCTATCAAATTTCCTCTGCCTTGGGATCTCAAACCATTAGGGAAATTTCTTTAATGATAAATATTTCTGCCAGGCCAAGGACTTGAACCTATGACCGATAGAAATAAGGATAAACATTTGACTGTTTTGACCAGCCTAACATTTATTCCCATTGCTATAGATCATAGGGTATCTGTTGCTTATATGAAAAAACATTTTAATACATTGAAAAATATCTCGATTAACCTTTCTTGACATCCAAAAAGGGAAACCTTTAATGACAATGATTTAAACTCACTTTTATATTGTTACAAAAAACATATCTTTGAAACAATCTTTTGTATAAAGAAAAACTTTATTTATATTCTCATTAATCCCGGAGACATAATCATGTATACTTATATCTCCGTCTCTCCAAACTATCATCTTCAAATCTATGCTCAACACCAAATTCCTTCAAAAAATTATGATCAATATTCGTACTAATAAAGATGAATGTTGACAAACAATTATCATATATCTTTAATAGCTTAATGCAACATCCACACCTCAACTATATAAATGAACATTGGCTCTTCTTGTTATAGGTATACCCATCTCTTCTGATTCATTTGCAACGATCATCAGCATCCCAGTCTTGTAGTTGGTTTCACTCTCTCTCTCTCTCTCTCTCTCTCTCTCTCTCTCTCTCTCTCTCTCTCTCTCTCTCTCGACGATCTTTCAGAATCGGCATTTATATTCACGATTGGCCTATCATTGATTTAGGAAGACCGTGCCTGTTACTGGTAAAGACAAATATTAATCTTATATGTATATATATATATATATATATATATATATATATATATATATATATATATATATATATATATATATATATATATATATATATACAAACACACACAAACACACAGACACACACTTAATGCATTCTTTTAACATATAATGAACCAAGAAACATAATCAATGACATGCATACATTTACTGATAAAAGGATGATAACGTTTATTACGCTTAATATAAAAACATCAAATTACACCCTGGTCATGCAACTTCTGGCATATAACTATTACTCCTTAAATTATTTAAATCTGTAATGAATAATGATATTCTCCATTCAAGGAAATCTATTTGGCAGCGCTCTCCCAAACTCGTCTCACCAACCTTAACTATGCTGATGATAGTTACCTTGGTCACTTGTACAGGGACATGACTTGATATCCATGTGTTCTGATGAGGAAAGAAAATACTTAACACTTTCATAAGTAAACTCAGGTTGCTTCCGATAGCATATGAAAAATTCACAGCATTTTCTGATAAAAATATTCATTCCTAATAAGGAAACGATCGTTGGACAATTTACCAACTACCAATTCTCTAGCCTCTACCTTCCTACCACTCTTTTTTTGACTCACGTGGTCGTCAAATAATTGCCTATATTAGTTTGGAAAAGTTGCTCCTGATGCCATCTATTGTCCGTAAAGTAATACTCGTTAGGATTTAAAGGAGGGAGCTGGAGGGGGGGGGGGGGTTCCATGTTATTATGCCTTCTGGAATTTAACAATATTGTTATTCTACGTAATTTTTACTAACAACACATGTCATACCTTGAGACATATTAATTATCTTTTGCTTTCATAACAGGTAATTGAAAATCAGATTAAGTAACACTGTGATTACTTGATTGTCTCATCGATTTCAGTACATATGGCATCGTCTGGCGACCCCTTGACCCCCAAATGTAATTGAACTAACGATTGTTTGCTGAGGAAATATTTCTATGACATTTATTGTGAAATTTGTAACTTTCTAAGAATTAAGCTGTGGCCAGACAACAAAGAACATCAAGTTCCCATGCCTCTGTTATATAGCAATTTTGTGGATAAATAGCAGCAAAAATGTAGTAATAAAAATTATAATGAGTGGAGGATGGGGATAATTAGCAATTTGGTACTCCACTGGTAAGGCCATCTATTGCCCATGAAAAGAAACATTTTGTGGATCTTTTTAATCCTTGCATTCTGGAACCTTCCATGATGTCACTTTGGTTTAAAAATACCCAAAAATAGCTTAATTGTTTGGAACTAAATATAATTTTTACCTGCCACATATTTTTAAATAATTATTAGTATATCACCCTTTTCCAGTAGGATAGAATAATTCACATGAATATAACAAGGGACGTGTGCTGCCATCTTTTGACAATGAGCAGAAACAATCAGATTCTATTCAAATTTCGAGAAGTTTGTGATTACAAAAACATATTTTCATGAAAGTCATAATTTCAATAATACTATTTTTCTTCTGAATTTTAGGCTCTAAGTTATGATAATTATTTGTGAAATACAGATAATATGTATTACAAAAATATAAAGAGCAGGTTCCAGCATTCTAAAAGCAAAGAGTTGGAGCTCGGCTATTGAATTAAAAACCACAAATTTAGCCAAAATATATTCATGTTCGCAGGAAATACGTTGTTAGCTAATCATAAGCCCAATTATAGATATCAATCCTCTATAAAGCGTGCATTGTTACATGTAGGAAAAGTCCCCTTATGTTCTTTTATTTGATGTTGGCTACCCAACAAAATAGGGGGAAGTGCCTTGTGTGTGTGTATATATATATATATATATATATATATATATATATATATATATATATATATATATATATATATATATATATATATATATATATATATATATATATATATATATATATATATATATATATATATATATATATATATATATATATATATATATATATATATATATATATATATATATATATATATTAATAATTCTGTGAGCAATTCTTACACCAGAGCCACTCCCTAAATTCATAGCTCAGTCAAGCTCATCTGCTTTCCTGTCTGAATATTCTAAATAATGAAATCTCTACTGGGGCAAAAAGAAGTGTATACCCATTAAAAAGAGAGATGGATCTGTTATAAAAACAGAAGATGAAGAAAGGCAAGGTTGGATGGAATACTTTAGTGAGGTCATGAATAGGAGTTTATGAAGGGAATAATCTGATTAATATACCTGAAACTGAGGAAGTCCTTGTTGTGCCTATGAATGAATTGAGTGTGTTTGAATTCGAAGCTCTCATTAAAAACTAGAGAGAGGGAAAACTCCTAGATACGATGGAATAACTGCTGAAATGATATTGGTCCAAAATGAAGTGACTCCCAGAGTACTTACAATATCATTTTGTAGAATGTGGCATGAATAGGCAAAACCTGATGAATGGGGCTAGGAGTGTTGATGAAAATGACAATAAAATATCTGACAGATTGTTTTAACTACAGAGGCATCACGCTTACGTCAGTTGTCATTAAAATATATAGTATACTTATTCTAGAGAGACTAAAGAGAAAGAGAGAGATAGATGAAAAGCTGAGAGATGAACAACCAGGATTTAGAAAAGGTAGAAGTTTACTGACCAAATTTTAATTTTAAGTCTTGTGGTAGAGCAGAGTGTACAATATAGAAATCTACTTTTGATGGCATATGTGGACTATGAAAGTGCCCTTGATAGTATGCACCGGCAAATTATATGGCGAGTCCTCCGTTAGTATGGCATTCCTCTTAAATATGTAAATTTGATAAAGTCTGTTTATGAGCATAACGGGTGAAAAGTAAATGTTGATGGAGTCCTATTAAATGAATTTCCAGTGGACAGTGGAGTACTCCAGGGAAATGTGTTGTCACCGATGTACTTTATCCTCCTCATGGATTTTGAAATGCATACAACAGTTGGGGATGGTGGAAAAGGATTGGACTGAATTGGTAACCCGAAATTAGGTGGCATAGAGTATGCTGATAACGCTGTCCTTATTTGCAGAACACCACAGGACTTGCAAAGCTTGCTTACCAGAATGCATGAAACATCACATGAAGTTCGACTAAAGATAAATAGAAGAAAGGCAGAGAAGATGAGAACGAAATATGCAATGGAAGATGAAATATCATTGGTAGGAGGAAGGGTTAATGAGGAGGAATCATTTAAATATTTAGGAACTATGATCTCTAATACAGGATCTTTAGAATTTGAGTTTCATGAAAGATTGAAAGAAGCAAATCAGACAAATGGAAAGGTTAAGTAAAATTTAGAAATCATTTCGCCCGAACTTACAAGTAAAAATCCGGCTATTTATCAATTTAGTGAGATTGATCATATGACAATGAAACAATATCCAACAGATTTTGTAGATTTGAGAAGAAAGCCGTCAGAAGAATATTGGGAGGGCAGGACTAGAAATAAAACTATAAGAGAGATAACTCGAGTGCCAAATGTGGATGAGAGCATGGTAAGGGGTAGATGGAGATGGTTTGGGCATCCTCTTCGTACGTACCAAGAGAGATTAGTTCACCAAACGTTTAACTCGGCTCCACAAGCCACTAGAAGAGTTGGAAGACCCAGGCCTGCCCTGCATGACTGAGGACTATGAAGCATGAAGTATGGGTTGATGAATGGAGAAGTATTGATTTAAAAGCTCAAGATAGAGACGACTGGCGAAATCTAACCGATGCCCTTTGAGTCAGTAGGCGTAGGAGGAGATGATGATGATGATGTGATGATTATATATATATATATATATATATATATATATATATATATATATATATATATATATATATATATATATATATATATATATATATATATATATATATATATATATATATATATATATATATATATATATATATATATATATATATATATATACATATATATAAATATATATATATATATAATATATATATATATATATATATATATATATATATATATATATATATATATATATATATATATATCATTAAACACATAGCCTGTGACTAATAAACAAACGCCAGATTCTCCCATAAAAATAGGAATTATCAATGATGAATTGATGAATTTACCTGTTTTAATAAGTGGCTAATTCCCATTTGAACAAAATTAATTCTTCTCCTAATTCATTCATTCGATGCATGTTTGACTCCTGTCCGTACTTAGTACTCGTAGTCTTCAACAACCAGGAAGTGAAACAATAAAGTTGGTGGAGTGAAAATAGAGTTTCCTGAGAGACCACGACAGGAAATGAGGAGTGTGCGATGAGGAAAGTCTTCATCAGTTTGAAGGGATGAAGTTTTATTTAATGTTCTCCGAATAAATAAAAACTTTAATTGGAATTCCTAAAGATTTAAAGAGATAAAACTACTTCATTTAACTTTTGGTAATCTTGTCTGGGAAAGACATAAATCTAATTCCAATTGTCATTATAGAAGAAGTTTTTAAATTCTTGTCATAAAATGTCCATATTATAAGTCATGTAAATGTTATAAATTGCTTTAATGATTAAAATTGTCATTGCTATTTTCTACACATTGAATATTCTAACACTGATTTAATTAAAGGCTAAAATATCTATACATCTCTGGAATACTACATAATATTATATCATCCTCATCCTCATCTCCTCCTACGCCTATTGATGCAAATGGCCTCAATTAATAGGATTCATTGGCTAGATTCATCAAAGGATAGCCAATTCCTTGTGATGCACATTGCCTATCTAACTAAGGCAAGTGATCCCTGCTGGTCCTTACTAATTCCATTAAGATCATCCGCCAGGCATCAGTAGAAGCCGAACAGACATCATGTCTATCGTCTTAAACCCTATCCGTCACCCTGCTGCCAGGGACTTCAAGATTTGGTGGGCCATTTCCTCCACATCCAAAGTTCTCTTTACTCCTCTAAGCTGCTCATCCGCTTATATAACCGTTGGCAAACATGTATTGTATAGATATACCGCCTAGCACGCCTTCAAATATCATATCATACGAAAGCAATACCGACATTACATATCACGACAGATATGATATCCCCTAGTAATATGAAGTCGACCATTATCTCCGGTTATACAGAAAGAGAAATAAGATAAACGAAATAATGACCTTTTCGCTGACCCGAGGCAAGCAGAACTGCCGTGACCTCCAGGGAATCCTTCTCGTGGTTTATGGCCAGGGTCGAATGGATGCAATTTCTCCACAAATATAACACGGTCAGTGTCCACTACGATTATTTGTTTTTCTCTGGCAGAGTTATTGAGGATATTTCATTTTCTAATAGTGAATGTAGGCATACATATCAGTATCTTGTATGTATGTATGTATGTAGGTATGTGTAAATATATATGCGCACATATGTATAGACACACACACACACACACACATATATATATATATATATATATATATATATATATATATATATATATATATATATATATATATATATATATATATATATATATATATATATATATATATATATATATATATATATATATATATATTTGGGCTCAAGCCATGTCGTCCTGATGGAAGTTCCTAAGGTAGCTTCTAAAGGATATATTATATACTACAGTGATATTCTCAGAGAATTACCCTTCGGGTCCCAGAATTCTAACTCCTGGAGCGAATATCCTTAGATTTCCTCAAGGATGTCGCGTATATCAGAGGACGTATTCTTGACACGTCACATAGCAATCTTCGCCACGAACAGTATTAACGCTTTGAGGGGGGGGGGGGACGTGGCAAAAGAATATAAGGGGGCTGTAACAAGGTTACCCCCGTTCCCGTACTACTATTGACAACCACCCCAGCGCCATTGCCAGGATGGCGGACATTCCTGATTTTGTAGCGATTTCGCTTAGTGGTGTTCCCTGTTGACCTAACTTTTCGATCGATTTTCAAGGATTTATTATGCATTCTCCGATTTCTTTCGCCTTCGGAAAGTTGAGTATTGGGTCTTTACAATGAATAGTTTTTTAGCTTCCTTTTCACAGTGAAATTTTAGTAATTTATTGTGTTTAGAGCTAGCCTGTACCGGAGGCGCTATGAGCGCTCTCGTTCGTTGGGCATGTTATTTAGTTAGCAGAACGACCTCCTGGTTTTTAAATAGCTTCATATTTCATTAATTAATTATTTTATTATGTAGCTATTTAGGCAATATATTCTTGTAAAGATATTTACATTGTGCATATTTTTCCTTTCCATGTCGATCGTATAGTTAGAGTCTCGGTGAGTAAGGTAACCGAGATCTTGTCTCGCCTAGGTTTCTATCCTAGGCGTGTTATTGTACGTTAGACACTCCCCGGTTACCCTTGTGTACGGTGATTTCAATTAGGCACAGATAGATATCTCTTTTAATTGGATGAACTTTACCCCTCTCAAAAAGGGAGTTTAAGGGTAATCCTTCTTCCCTCTGAGCGTAGCCTCTGGCTACAGCCGTAGCGGGTCGGCCTTGAATTTTTTATTCAGGCATGACTTTCCTACGGTTTTTCTGGCCTTCCTCCGTAACTGCAGATGCAGGTTTTTGGGGTTTTGGCCAGAATCTTAGAGTTTTTAGTTTGTGGTCGGTAGCTACCTGGCAAGTTGAATAGAATTCTTTTGCTACGTTAGGCTACCGACATAGGAGGCTAGACCTCCCTAGGCCACTCCTGAAGGGTCTGTACGATATGACCCTTCTTCCTGTGACCTAGCAGACTAGTCCTGTGTTAGTGGACCCTAGGCTGAGGAATAGATTCTTCTTATGCTTAGGGGACACTAGCACTTCAACCCCGTTTCCTTTCCTTTCAAGGTGGTGGCAAGGGTGCTACCAACCTCTTATTTGTATTAATCTATCCCTAGGCTAAGGAATAGAATTATTTAGCCGCCTGGGATATTTCTAATACAGGAACGGAGTTGTTAGGTGGGGCAGGACAGGCTAAGGCCGGCTCCTGCTGTACCTTTCTCAGGACCCTCTTTCCCTTCCCTTCTATCCCTTTATGTTGGCGATCCTGGCAACCTTACTGTTACCGGTGGGTTGCCGGGATCAACCAGAGTCCCCCTGTTTCAGTTGATAGCTGCCGGCCAGCAGTCTTAACATCTGTCAGCCGGCAGTAATGACAGCTGTGAGCTGCCGGCCATATTTGTTGCCGGCCGGCAGTAAAGACTACTGCTGGCCAGCAGTAGAGACTGCTGCCGGCCTGCAATCATGGCTGCTGCCGGCCGGCAGTCATGGTGACTGCTGGCAGGCAACTAGGGCAGATGCCCTCCGGCAGCTGCTGGCCATGTTGGCTGTAAGTGGGAAGTCCCTTCTGTTTATAAAGGTTCTTCAGTTCTTTCTTGAACTTCTAGCTACAGTGGCTACTGCCGGGGTGCTGCCTACCAGGCCGGCACAGAATGGGTCCTGCTCAACCGGCAGCACGCCGACTGTACTAGTACTGGCCAGCGGTGCCGGCCGGCAAGGTTTAGACAGATCCTTGCCGGCGTCAGTACTGTAGCTGGATGGAAGCTTGAATTTTATATTCTCCCCTTCCATTTGAACCTTCTTTCTGGAGAAGGTAGTAATAGTAGACTTTTACATCCCTTTTACTGTATATATATACAGTATTAGGTAGCCTGTTCTCCATGCTATCTCTTTTTCTTTTAGCTAGCAGGTTAGATGTGCTATGCTGACGACATGCTGGCTGTACTACAGTATATGTTTATACAGGTAGTTAGTATTTTACAGTATAGGATATACTGTAAATAGAAAGCTTCTGTATATTTTATGCTAGTGGTGCTTTTCCAATATATTTGAAAATCCTACCCAAATATTTGTGTAACCCAATCTCATATTGAAAGAATTTAATTCTTCAATATTCTGATTAGTAATAAGTCTTCAGATTACCCTGCAATATTGAAATTTTAAGGACTGGAGATTACACTCCTAACCCTTAAAGGGCAGAGCCCTTATCCTCGAGTCCCCATGATTAGGAAACTCTATGTTTTAATTTTGTAAGGGGGGTCACAGCAACTAAGTTGGGTGGGATATATACAAATATATGTTTTCCTTTCCATACTATATATAATTATACAGTAGCCAGTATATTGCAATATAGTGCATACTACAAATAGAAAACTACGATATGATTATACAATAACTATTTCTAGCATATCTTGGGTATCCTCATGTGAGCTTATGCTGCAGCCGCTCTTACACTGAAGGAATAGTGTTTCTTCGTTAAGCTGACTGAGAAATCGGTCTACCATACCCCACAGTATTTAGTATGAAAGGGACAATGAAGTATACACTTCCCTATCCCTAGGGGTTAGAAAACCCCTTTTTCAGTTGGAATTCCCTCGAAAGGAAATTCCTATCACTTAATACTGAGGGGAGGTACCAGCATTTGCTTGCAAGGGATACACAAGTATGTGTCTCCTACTATCCCTTTATAGCTTGCTATCCTAAGCTATTCTGTCAGATATGACTTTTGACTTATTGATTATCAGTGAGTTAATCAATCATATACTCATTTTTTTTTTCCTTTCTTTACAGGAGGAACGCCAGATGTCATGTGTTGCAGTCTTCTGCAAAACTAAGAGTAAGTTTTTTTACGGACAAAATGCATGCAGGTTTCATGCCCCCTGCAATCTTATTTCCGGTCACCTGCAGTATTGGAACCCGCAGGCCTGCAAAGTATGTCGAGCCCTATTATCCGAAGGTTTCAAGAATCCCAAGTCGGTGGAAACTAAGGATGCAGCTCATTTCAAATTACGCAACTGGGTGAGAGGCTTTCAGAAAATCTCTCCGGGACCTTACCTGCCTAATGAAAAGATGAGTAGATTACTATTTCCAACAGCGAGTAAGGAAATAGTGGTACCCCAGACACGAGGTACGTTTCCCGATGGCTAGATAACCTTCGGGAAGGAGGTCAAAAAGCGCCCACGGGAAGAAGGGGAGAATGTCGGGTTGGAATTATCTCTGTCCCAACAGGCTCATGAGCCAACGACATCGATATCTCCGCCTTCTATCCCTCTTTTAGATGGGATGAACCAGTTATGGGCCCAAGACAAGAATCTAATAGAAAATTTGTGCAAACAGAGCACAAAGCAGGATGCGAAATACAAGGTTGAGCTTGGCAAAGCTCCACCTGTCGCTCCTAAAGGGTCGTACAAAAGACTCATAGATCAAGACCTTCTGACAAGCTCCACAACCAATCCCTGGAGGTTTGCGGAGCAAATGTCGATTTTAAATGGCAAACTCTACATCTCGGAGAAGATGGGTGCTGTTCCTTTGGACAAAATCAAGTTCTGGCCAAGCTTTGACGCTTTCCCGAACTGTTTCATTAGACTGAAGGATGAACTAGCATCAGGAAAAGGAACGGAATCAAAGAAGGTTATGATTCTCGACAATGATAAAGCACAGGCTATCCTATCAAGCTGCATAGAAAAGGCGGGTTACTCGGTGTCGAAGGTATCCACACCGGGTAACAAGCACTCTTCCTTCCTTGCTCCTGCTTCAATTTCCTTCCCCTTTACGGAGAAGGCTTTCAAATATGTCACTGAGGCAATAGAGACAGGTAAACCGTGTCCTACACTCAAAGAGTGCGAGCTTCTGTCACTAGCATTTCCCAGACAGGAGAAGAACTGGAAGGAGGCCCATTTCACCTTTTCAGTAGGAAGACTTGAGGCGGATATCGCCAGTCGACAATTTAAGGAAAATCTTCCAAAATTATCTGAGTTTCTCTTACAGGGCGAACAAGAAACAAAGAGACTTGCAGCTTCCTTATCTCTACAGAACTACATAGAGTTCTGTTCGGCTCATCAAGATACCCCAGAAATACTTAAGGTTTTAGCCAAAATTCATATGGCTACTTTGGTAAAAGACCTTTATGCCTTTATAAAGTAAGGACAAGTGGTAACAGCGATTACAGGATAGTTAAGGACAACTGGTAACAGCGCGTATAGGATAGGTAAGGACAACTGTTAACAGCGCGTATAGGATAGGTCAAGACGTCATAGGTTAGCAATACTTGCTGAGTTTGCGCTATACTTGTTCTAATTTTGTCCCTGGTTAAAACCTGACAGGCATCGTTAATATGTCGGCCGGTAATCACTCGAGTGTTTTTGGCTGCATTTATCACATCGTCATCCTGTCTGTCTTCTGTGCTCGCCATACCGACCTAGCATGGTTTTCATAACCTCTCTACATTATAATGCGTCCTCACCAACCAACTCCAAATGCCTACTGTCTATTTTTATACGGTATGCGTAGAGATGATATGACTATGACTTAACAAACACTAGATATTTTCCTGGCGCAGATAAATACAAACATCATCATCATCAGCCGTTACAAGTCCACTGCAAAACAAAGGCCTCAAACATGTCCTTCCACTTGCGTTTGTGTATGGTCTTTCTATGCAAGTTCACATCCGCAAACATTCTCACTTCATCAATCCAGCGTCTTCTCTTCCTTTCCCTGTTTCTTTTGCAATCTCTAGGGCCCCATTCTGTTTTTCTTACTGGCCATCAATTATCTGTCATTCTCATTATAAGACCTGCCAATGTCTCGCATCCATGTTGCTCTTTTTCTGTCTATTAGTGTTATTCTCATCACTATTCTTTAAAGAGCTCTTTGAATTGTAACTAGTTTATGCCCTAAGGCTATACAAGTCTGAAGCATAAGTTAAAACTGGTGGGATCATCTGATTGAATAATTTTTTTTTTTAGAGAAAGGGGCATTTTGATTTTCACAAGTTCTCCATCTCATGCTTAT
>NC_090735.1:25210700-25213200 GCF_036898095.1 Palaemon carinicauda
AACCTTCACTTTAGCGACGCGAGACGATCAACGGACACGGAGGTCCAAAAAGACACCACACCTTACCGGTTGGCAGAGAGGTCCCCTTGGCTAAATCACTGAACCAAGGGCGAGGTTGGATAATCCAAAAGTCTTCCAAAGGAAGACAACAGCAGAAGCGAAGAAAGGCAGATCTCAATTATCCGACTCAGTCAGTCAAGCACTCCCCTTCTTAAAGGTCCAGAAACGACCGTCTCCACGCTCAGCGCCCAAATCACCTCCAACACCCCCCGTGAAAATAAAACAAGCTCATTGTAATTAAAACTATACAACAAGTCAGAAAAGTCGGGGAGGAGGAAACAGGGTCATTACGTTCCAAAAGAAACAATTGCTGCCAAAGTGACTTGATCAAAACAAAATAAATTTACGTTAAATGTAACACATACTAACAATATATGTAGATATATATATATATATATATATATATATATATATATATATATATATATATATATATATACATATATATATATATATATATATATATATATATATATATATATACATATATATATATATATATATATATATATAATTATCTCTCTCTCTCTCTCTCTCTCTCTCTCTCTCTCTCTCTCTCTCTCTCTCTCTCTCTCTCTATTCCTTATCCCCCTCAACCATTATGTTTTTTGTATGTTATTTTCCAAGTAAAATGTACTGTTTGTAACATATCGAGAAATAGTCACCTCTTAGATTTTCACAGTCTATTGTGGTACCGACCCTTTAATAAATATGGATTTCAGTCTATTGTGTCCCCATCTCTTTTATAAATAAAGACTCTCCTCCTTCTCACCTATTTCTATAGGTAGTTTTCACTCAAAATCAACGCAATTTGCACATTCAAACAAGTGTTTTAATTCCTCATTCATCACATAATAATCCAAATGATAATATCATCAAATCAATGTCCCTTACAAGGGTTTTTCGCTGTAATTATTAGCATATTGCCTTTCACCAAAAGTCTTTTGAAATATAACAAATTTAACTTTTATATACAAAAACTTTTTCATTATTTTTTTTTTTTAAATGAAATTTTTGCAGGGGAAAAATAATCCTCAACATTTTCAATTTATATGCTTTTCACCATATAGATAATTTACTTTGTAAGAAGACGTCTTCAGTTAGCCATATTATGATTGAACTAGTACTATTCTGATTCGCTCTTTTTATCAATACCGCATTCATAGGTAATTTTTTTTTATCCTTCAGTAAGAAAATATAGAATATGGTCAACTGGTTCAGATCATAACCCCTGCCCCCCCCCCCCCCCCGCCAAAAAATAGACTGCATACAAACCTCATTATGGAGTTGTTTAAATAAGTATTTTGTTCCCTCAAGGGTATACAGTTATTACGGATTGCTTAATTGGATATATTCGTAATGTATTAATTATTCCATTTCAAATCACGAGAGTAGTATGTAAACTTTATCTTGGATCATCTTTCCTAAGGGGTTATTCCCTCAGTGGTCTACAATCTTACATCCATTATTATTATTATTATTATTATTATTATTATTATTATTATTACCTCCTCCAATTAAGTTGGAAAAAAGTTATGTTTCACTCCCTATTTTTATGTTTGAAATTTGTGTGTTTGCGTGTGTGTGAGTGTGTGTTTGTTTGTGAACAGATTCCTAGCCACAATTTTAATCATAGAGTAATGAAACTTACAGGGATTAACTGTTATGTTTTTCATCATTATTATTATTACAAGCTAAGTTACAACCCTAGTTGGAAAAGCAAGATGCTATAAGCCCAAGGGCTCCAATATGAAAAAATAGCCCAAGTCAGGAAAGGAAACAAGGAAACAAATAAACTACAAGAGAAGTAATGAACAATCAAAGTAAAATATTTCAAGAAAATATAAAAGCATCTTGATGGATAGGTCCACCTCTAACGAAAATCGTTTATCTCTCTCTCTCTCTCTCTCTCTCTCTCTCTCTCTCTCTCTCTCTCTCTCTCTCTCTCTCTTAATTGTTATGTTAAGAGGGCACTCCTTATCTCCATTACCCATTTTGTTGTCATATTTTCCAAATAAAAATTACTTTTCGTGGGACATCGAACAATGATTTACACTTTCAATTGTTGTGGTCTGCTGAGTTACTTTCTCCTTTATTGAAACTGGCCTTTTTGCACCACAGCTATTTTGTCTTTAACCTTTTATTCAAACGCGACGGAGTTTTCAATACTGAGGCAATTTATTCAATTGCCCTTTCTGACCAGTAGATTTCCACTTAGAATCCAAATTAGTTATTCTAGTTTTCAATTAAATGGAAAATTGTTTGGCATTTGTTACTCCCTAATATTTATAATTTTTTTTTTTTTTTTTTTTTTTTTTTTTTTTTTTTTTTTTTTTTTTTTTTTTTTTTTTTTTACAAAAGATTATGGCTATGCTTAGTTTTGTGACCCCCAGTTGAAATAATAATCACCAGTTTGGTTCAGGAAAGTTATGGAAAGCAG
>NC_090735.1:25218200-25223200 GCF_036898095.1 Palaemon carinicauda
TTTAAAACTACTTTAAGCTATAGTGGAAATCACTTAAAACTAGAACAAGGTTGACTTAAATAACTCAGAAAATTTACTTTACTCTAATAGAAAATTTACTTTACTCTAATACCTTCCTCACCGAAATAAAAAAAAAACATATTTTTTTTTTAAATTACCAAAAATACACAACCTGAAAAACCGGTACAAAAACAATAATGCAAAGTTTATTAACATGAAAAGTAAAACTAGGATTAAACAACCCAAACAACATACAAGATAAATCACTTAATCTTAACCAACACCAAGTACACGAGATATCTTTATCAAAATTTCACCAACCAATGTCAAATTAAGACAGTACCTACAAAAATCCCGCTAACCAAGGCAGGATATTTACCTACACACACCTCAATTTAAAATATACTGGAAGGGGTGTTTACCCTAACACACTGGAGAAACGAGCAGGGCAGCGTACGAGGGAGGCAAGGCTGGCCTATCCACTCCGTGAGAGTGCGTCAGGAAATTTATTTTCAGAACCCTTAATATGCTTAATTACTAATTTAAATTCCTGCAGTAACAAAGCCCAACGCAAAATCCTCTGGTTGCCCCCTTTCATCTGCTCTATAAACACCAGAGGATTATGATCAGTCCAAATCTCTACAGGAAAAGAAAAATTAATAACATAAGGCTTAAAATGTAATAGGGTACGGACTAGGGCTAAAGCCTCCTTTTCAATGGTTGAATACAGTCTTTCACCCGACAATAATTTTCGGCTAAAATAAGATATGGGGTGTACCTCTCCTTCATTATCCCTTTGAAAAAGGACACCACCTAATTCTACATCACTGGCATCTACCGCTATTACAAATGGTTTCTGAAAATCGGGGGAAGTCAAAATAGGTTTAGACAATAAAATCTATTTAAGCTTATTAAAAGCTTCCTCACACTGATCAGTCCAATAATATTTTCTTCCCTTCTCTAATAAATTAGTCATAGGTTGAGCAAGGTCTGAAAAATTCCACACAAAGCAGCGATAATACCCTGTCATTCCCAGAACTCTTCTCACCTCTCTAACATTACATGGCTTTTTCAAATTAATAATAGCCTCGAGGTTAGCTTGCTTCGGGGCTACTTGACCTAACCCAACCTCGTGACCCAAATAACAAACCTTGGCCTGTCCAAATTCACACTTGGCTAAATTAATAACCAACCCAGCCGACCTAATGGCCTCAAACACCTTACGCAACCGCACCATATGCGTACTCCAGTCATTACTGTATACTACCAAATCATCAATGTAAATTTTGGTTCCCATCAAACCACAAGCGACTCTATTCATAAGCCGCTGAAAAGTACACGCGGCATTCTTCATCCCAAAGGGCATAACCTTACATTCTTATAGCCCAAAAGGAGTTACAAATGCCAAAATTTCGCGGGCTCGATCAGATAACGGAACCTGCCAATAACCCTTCAATAAATCTAGTTTGGTAATAAATTTGGCAGAACTTATCTGGTCGAGACAGTCATCAATACGTGGCAAGGGGAAGGAGTCATTTTTGGTGTGGGCATTAACCTTACGATAGTCCACACACATGCTGAACTTCCCGTCAGCTTTGCCCACAAGAACAACAGGGGAACTCCAAGGACTAACAGAGGGGTGAATGAGGTCATGTTCTAACATATATCTAATTTCCTTCTCAACTAAATCCCTCTTTACCGGATTTAACCGGTAAGGACTTTGTTTAACAGGGGAAGCACTACCTACATCTACATCATGACAAAGAAAACTAGTTCTACCAGGAGAGTCTCTGAATAAATCTGAAAAAGAATATATTACATTGGACATATCCTTTCTTTGAAGAGGATCTACATGCTTCAAACTTTCCTCTACCATTCCTAAACTCTGTACATTACTAAACAGTGCATCGGAGGAAACCTGATTCAATAAATCCTCCGAATCCTGAGGAGGCATTTCTACAGCTACAGCTACTGGCTCGGGTACAACTTTTGAGGGAACATCGGTCTTACCAGGATAGGCTTTCAACTTGTTTATGTGGAAAATCCTACACTTTCTGCTTGAACCGGGAGCTTCAATCTCGTAGTTCACCTCAGACAACTTCCTCAAAACTTTCCACGGACCCTTATATCTAGGTTCAAGAAAATTGTCAGGGTCCATACTAAAAACCAACACCATTTCCCCCGGTTCAAACGAATGGTCCTTAGAATTTCTGTCATAAACAGCCTTCATTCTATTTTGCGCAGTACCTAAATTATCCCTCGCAAACTTCCAGGCGCTAACCATGCGTTTCCTTAAATCAACCACAAATTCTCCTTCCTTTATTTCCCCCCTTCGATCGGCACCAAATGCTTCACAAAAAATGTCCAAAGGACCATGGACTTTGTGACCAAAACTTAGGTCGAAGGGGGCTACACCGGTGGAGGCATTGGGATGATTCCTAATTGCAAACAGGGCTAGCGAAAGTTCCGTGTCCCACTCACTGCCATGGGCATAACAATTTTTCTTCAATATAGACTTGAACGTTTGGTGGAACCTCTCCACCACACCATGACTCTCTGGATGATATGGAACACTCGTAATGTGCCAAATGGCCAGTTCAGCACATTTACCCCTAAACATTTTACATATATATATATATATATATATATATATATATATATATATATGTGTGTGTGTGTGTGTGTGTGTGTGTGTTTTCTCTGTATGTGCATGTATATTTTATCAATATATCTCAAGAAATAAATTGTTTTGCAAAGAGGGATAAAAAATCTGACCATTATTAATTTTTTCATAGATTCTAACTTTAAATATTTCTAAAGCTCAGTAGCCTGGAAAAAGAAAATGTCTTTTTAAAACAAGAATAGTTTTCATGAAGAATCCACTTTTAAGAAAGATTTTGTTCATAAATATAATAATTTTTACATGGAAAAATTATGAGAAAAATGTTACGGTAGTGTGAATTTTAATAAATAGTTACATAAAAATGTGTCATGGAGAACAAATCGCGAGAAATCTTGATGTAAATCATTTCAGTTACAACGGAGGTCATGAAAAATTACTCATTTTGATTATTCTCTACAATATATGTAAGATATCTGGTTATAAATAATAATTAACACGGGCACTCGGTAGAGCGCATACTTTCGCCTCGGTCACATATGTCAGCAAGAAAACTGATGATGTTCATGCAAATCGGATAAATATTAAGCACGATATAGCAACAAGACATTTTTAATTTTTTTTTTCGTTACCTTGACCTTGGTGTTTGACCCAATCACTCCCAAAATTTAATCAAATTGCCCTTGCATCACGGCTCATCATCTCACCAAATTTCATGAGATTCGGTCGAATTTGTTCTGAGTTATGCGAATCACAAACACAGAAAGAAAACACCTATCAAAACATAGCCTTCGCCGCAACGAAGTTGGTGAAGATAATAATAATAATAATAATAATAATAATAATAATAATAATAATAATAATAATCTTTTAAAAATTACTCATGGTGACGTAGGGGCAAAGAGTAAGTTACAGTTTGAGCTCGTTATATCGTGATTTTAACGTGATACTACTACTACTACTACTACTACTACTACTACTACTACTACTACCACTACTACTACTACTACTACTACTACCACTACTACTACTACTACTACTACTACTACTACTACTAATAATAATAATAATAATTATAATAATAATAATAATAATAATGATAATAATAATAATAAAGTAATACTCTCTCGCTCCATTTCTCCCTGTCAGGTTTGGCGACTGTTTCCTTCCGTTCTTTATCTTCCCTATTTTTCCTGTGGTCATTTCAGCCCTTCTCCGGCCTCTCCATGAAACAAAGACAGGACATTCCCTCACAGCAATGGTTCCTGTAATTCTTCAGGGACTCATTTCCCTGGACTTTACGATGCCAACCCTCAAAGTTGGACGCAGTGTGTCGATCATCAAGATCTTATATTGTCTCTTTGCCTTTTCTCTGGCCCAAACCAAAAGATGGCTTTGCTGTTTTTGTTTATGTCCGGGGGACATTTGAAATATTGATGTTACTAATTACAAAAAAAATATTTATTTATCTCTTACCCAGAGGGCTAAGTTAGGTATTAATAGTTCCAATATTTCAAATAGTCCCGGGTATAAAACAAATGACCTTGCGTATTGTTTTATATCGGGGGACATTTGAAGTATTGATACTATTAATTACAAAGAATTTATTCATATATCTCATAATCAGTAGGATAAATTAGGTATATAGTATATGAATAGATTCTTTGTGATTAACAGTCCAATGTTTTAAATAGCCCTCGGATATAAAACATATGGTTTGGCTTTTTTTCTTTATATCAGGGGACATTTGAAATATTGATATTACTAATTACAAAGAATTTATTTATATATCTCATACTCAGAGGGCTAAGTTAGGTATGAAATATTTGGATAGATTCTTTGTAATTAACAGTTCCAATATTTCAAATAGCCGCGGATATAAAACAAATGACTTTGCGTTTTTGTTTTATATCTGGGGACATTTGAAATATTGATACTATTAATTACAAAGAATTTTTTCATATATCTCATACTAAGTAAGCTAAATAAGGTATGAAGTATATGGATAGATTATTTGTGATTAACAGTTTCAATATTTCAAATAGGCCCTGATATAAAACAAATGGCCTTGTTTTTTTGTTTTATATCGGGGAATATTTTTAATATTGATGCTATTAATTACAAAGAATTTATTCATATACCCTCATACTCGATAGGCTTAATTGGGTATGGAATATGTGAATAGACTCATTGTGATTAACAGTTCTAATATTTCGGATATAAGACAAATGGTTTGGCGTTTTTTTCTTTTATATATTGGGGACATCTGAAATATTGATGCTATCAATTACAAAGATTTTATTCATATATTTTATACTTTTTTTTTTTTTTGGCTAAATTAGAACCGCGGGTCTTTTAAGAAGTCACCACAAGTTGAAAA
>NC_090735.1:25233200-25238200 GCF_036898095.1 Palaemon carinicauda
TAACTACTTCTTATCCCTCAGAGACAATGATCAAAGCAGTTTTTTTTTTTCCTAAAATATTTCTCATATATAATTTTCCTATATGAATGATAATAGATTTAATTTCCCCATTACGTTTTGCCACATATTACAGATAAAAATAATTTAATTTCCCTTAGTATTCAATTTTATTTAGGTTCACTTTGAATATAGATTTCTAATATTAATATTAATCAACATTTTTGAATGGACAATAATATCTGCAATAATTTCCACATTTGATGATTTATCTGATCGCTTCAGGGAATGAATTTGATGCTTTTGAATAATCTTTGATAGGATTATTTAAGTAAGATAAAAAGAGCATTTCGAATGTAAGCCGACTTATTAGAATTTGACCTGAAAGTGATTTGATTTTTTTATATATATATATAACTTTTCATGGTTATATGGCAGAGTTTGTAAGGTGAGGAACGTTTCAAAGTTTCCTTTATCTTTTGTTAAAGAAAACCAACTGATTAGGGATAGAGCATTTAATTATAATTTTACAGTTGAACATTATTATTATTATTATTATTATTATTATTATTATTATTATTATTATTATTATTATTATTATTATTATTACTAGCTATGCTACAACCCTAGCTGGAAAGGCAGGGTGCCATAAGCCCAAGGGCTGGTAAGGGAAGGAAATAAGAAAATAAAAAAAAACATATTGGAAATAATGAATAACTAAAATAAAATATTTCAAGAACAGTAACAACATTGAAACAGATCTTTCATATGTAAACTATGAAAAGAGATTTATGTCACCCTGTTCAACTTTTGAAGTTTTACCGATTCAACTATCTGATTAGGAGGATCATTCTACATATTGTTCACTACTGGAATAAAACTTCTAGAATGCTGTGTAGTATTGAACCTCATAATGGAGGAGGCCTGACTATTAGAATTAACTGCATACCTACCCTGTTAAAAAAAAACATAATTCTAATCGGAAAATTTCCGTAAAAATACACTGTTCTCAGCCGTATTTCAGTAAAATACAGGCGACCGTAATTTTACCATCTTTGTTATCTTTTAAGGGTTGCAGACCGTAATATCACTCCTTGACGTCATTATATCCGTTTTTAAAAGGGTAAAACTCCTGGAATAAATGTTGCCAGGAATTTACCGTTTCACTATTGCAAGTTTTTAACAGTGTAGTACAGTATTAAGAACAGGATGGTACTGTCCGGGAAGATCAGAATGTAAAGGATGGTCAAAATTAGGAAAAATATTGCCTTTGCTTCTATAGTCAATTTCTTTTAGGGATGTAGATTTGCACAGACTCGCAGCGGTGCCCTTTTAGCTCGGAAAAGTTTCCTGATCGCTGATTGGTTGGACGAGATAATTCTAACCAATCAGCGATCAGGAAACTTTTCCGAGCTAAACGGGCACCGCTGCGAGTCGGTGCAAATCTGCCTCGATAAAAGAAATGGACTATAGTCATTTACATACTTAAGAGTTCTTGATAGCAGTTGGGCATTGAATATAACTTTTAATATACTTTCTTTGTAATGAAAGCTATATAAAACAAATACACTTGAAAAATACCATTATTCCAAGCCAGTAATTATGATTTTTATGGCAACATGTACATGAAATGAAACCTAAAAAATTAAAATGATTTGGAATTAGCTGAAGATCGTCTGAAGACATCGTTCCAATCTGCCGTATTTGATTTTATTGACTCTTATTTATCAGATTATTAATGTCGACTGTTACGCTTTTGAACACTGTGATAAATATGAAGTTACAATCCGTCAAGATATGCAATGCCTTAATCCATCATGCAAATAAATTCTTGCATATTTATATTTTGGAGAAAACTTCTATCTTGATAAATTGATGAAAACAGGTTTATCAAAACAAATATTTTGTTTTGAAAACATAAAGTAAAGATGATTTATTTATGATTAATGTATTTTTGAAAAAAAAATGTTCATTTATCTGGTCAAACGGTTTGCTGGAGAAATTATATTTAATTAATTAATTGGTGAATGACACGAGCTTCAGTCCTTCCCTAACATTCCGCCTGTCTGTGTGTCTGTCAAATTCTGTGTCTGTCTGTCTCCGTGTAATAGAGGTAGCAGTTGCTGAAGTAAGTACATCCATCATAAATGAAGTGGTACATGGTACAACACATGTGGTTAATAACATTTTAGTTATTTGTGAGATATTCGAGGAAAACGTATTCCAGCAACATTTCTGAAACGTTTTGTCTGGGTTGTACAAACGATGTATTGCTTGTATTTCATCGCATTGAATTTATTCCGTTTTTAGGGATTCTGCGCTCTAAAGAAAATTACAACTGAGCGATAAGATTCATTATTTATTAATTAGTTTACTTTGGCTGCTGTACTTTACATGTCTCTTTTTGAGAGTATATAATTTGAATAGTTAGATTTGCTTCAAAGAAATTCTGGCATTTTCTTTAAATGTAACCTGTTAAAAAACTGTAATTTTAATTGGAAAATGTCCTTAAAAATGTACTGTTTTCAGCCGTATTTTAGTGAAATACAGCTGACCGTAATTTAACCTACTTTGTTATTATCCCTTACGGGTTGGTGACCGTAATATCACTCCTTTACGTCAATATATCTCGTTTTAAAGCTTTAAATGCCTTGCACCAAATATTCCAGGATGTTACCGTTTTTTACGTCCAAATTTGTAACATTGTATCTCAGAGACATCATCCCTCATCGAAATGTCAAAGTTGCTGAGATCACAAACGTGCATCTTTTATAAGAACCTTCCCCCCTTCCCCGTCAAATGATAGCGTGAATACGTAATGCGTTTGTTGCGTCTTATCTATTCTATTCTGGTCTCCAGTGGCAAGACGGCATTGAACAGGTCGCCGGCATAGTGAAGGTCATATATTCTGGTTGTGAACTCGAAAGAAGAGTATTAAAAACATTACCGGTGAGGTTTTTGGGTCTTATCTATGAATAAATATTTTTTTCTTATCACATATCCTGTATTTTTCAAGTAAATTGTCTAATTCTCGTATTTTCTATATTTCTAAAAAATAGCGAGGATATGATATCTTAGGTCAGAAAATTATTTTTTGAAACTATTAATTTCTTGTAGATATAATAAAATAATATTTATTTTGCATTCAATATTATATATTTAACTCTCTTTTATATAGCATAAGAGCTATCTACTTGCAGTTAAGAAAATAAATGTCAAAAATATCCAGGGAGCAAAATAAAACTATGTAAACAAAAAATTGCCCGGGGGTGGGGGGGGTGGGGGGGGGGTGAGATGGATGGAGAGATCCCGAATCCAGGTATATTAATTGTTCAATGAAATTCAGGGAAGCAAAAATAATAATAATAAAAAAAAATGTACGTTTGTGCGTCCATCTAACTCGCTAAAAACACATTTTTTTTTTGGGGGGGGGAAGGGGGGGAGGGTTGGAGATTGGAGGAGGAGAGACCCAGAATCCAGGTATATTAACTGCTTAGCATAAAAGAAAGTCGTTAACAGAGATGCTTGGTGGAATGGGAAGAAAGATGCTTTTGCCTATCATTGAAGTTAGAGCAAACATTCACTATTTATTTTCTCTTTTGATGCAAAGGTTCAACTTGCTCGAACTTTCGTAGTTTTTGCTCTAACTTTTTCGTACCTCGTCTGAAACAATGCAAGCCATGCTCTGACGGGAGGAGAATTAGAATGAATGACAAAAAAGGTTTGTGTTTGTGTGTGTATTAGGGAGAGAGAGAGAGAGAGAGAGAGAGAGAGAGAGAGAGAGAGAGAGAGAGAGAGAGAGAGAGAGAGAGAGAGAGAGAGTAGCAATTCATTCTACCGAGGTAGGAACGTAAGAGAGAGAGAGAGAGAGAGAGAGAGAGAGAGAGAGAGAGAGAGAGAGAGAGAAAGTATTTGATATATTTTAACTACTGCAATCAGTCATTGTTCTATATTAAATGGTTGGTATTCTCATTTACTGTCTTTGTTAAATACTATATAGGTAATAAAATCTACTTTCATATTATCATAGGTAACAATTGTGTTAAAACAGGGTGTTATTCAAATAGCTGTTGTTGTGATCTTAGTGCTTTTAATAAAGGAATTAGGGAATTTTTCATCTCTCTACTTTTTATAAACTGCTCAATTTGAAAACAATTATCATAGACGTAGGTATTACTTCTTTTCAATTAATGGATCCATCTGATCTCTTTATCACATCACTGGACTCATTGAAGATATATTTTCGCTTTGGGTTCTAACGAAAAGTTCTTAAAACAGTATTAAATTCATCACGTTCCCCAAATAATTTTTTAACAATGCCAGCTGGATTAAACTAAAAGATACATTTCCTGTTTTAGTTCTTTGTTAAAAAATATGCCCTGTCGAAAAATGGGTAATCCCTTCTGCCCTTAATGGTCTGTGGTACAAAACTTTACCAATAAATCTAATATTTTTCTCTGAAAGTTCTAAGCTGTTTCAGATGACTCACGTTTTTTATTTTTCCTGAGAACTCACCTCGCCATCCATTAGGACAATAATTTCAATTTATTCTTTATTTTTCCTCATTAACCTTATTTGTCTACCGGTTTAAGAGAAAGTTGTCTATTAGGATATGACTTTGAAAATGTGTCAACAATATTTAGAATTGGAGCAATTTTGTATTGTTAGATATGGTAAGATCCCATGGGAGCCTTAGCGGTAATGATGATAAAAATAATAAATAATACTAATGAAGTATTTGGCTATATATATATATATATATATATATATATATATATATATATATATATATATATATATATATATATATATATATGTATATGTATATATATATATATATATATATATATATATACTATATATATATATATATATATATATATATATATATATATATATATATATATATACATATACATATATGTATATATATGTGTATATATATATATATATATATATATATATATATATATATATATATATATATATACACACATACATAC
>NC_090735.1:25245700-25255700 GCF_036898095.1 Palaemon carinicauda
CTTGACATCATAACAAGTTTTACTTTAGCGACAATAGATGGCATCGGAGGCACCTTATCCTAGCTAATATACCCTTTAATTTGACGACCACGTGAGCCAAAAAAGTGTACTAGGAAGGTAGAGGCTAGAGAATTGGTAGTTGGTAAATTGTCCAACGATCGTTTCCTTATTAGAAATGAATATTTTTTGTCAGAAATGATGTGTATTTTACATATGCTAACGTAAGCAATCTGACTTTACTAATAAAAGTGTTTAGTATTTCCTTTCTCCATCAAAACACATAGATATTAAGTCATGTCCATGTATAAGTGACCAAGGTAACAATCTTCAGCATAGTTGAGGTTGGTGGGACGAGTTCGGGACAGCGCTGCCAAATGGATTTCCTTGAATAGAGGTTATCATTATTCATTACAGATTCAAATAATTTAAGGAGTTATAGTTATATGCCAGAAGTTGCATAAATATGGTGTAATTTGACGTTCTTATAATCAGCATAATCAACATAGACAAATTGAATGACTGAAAAGAAAATGGACACATTTCTGTGTCTTCGCCAACGACTGACTGTGTTGCGTCATCCAACAGTGAATTTGTTTGTTAATAAGGGCGTTCCAGAGTGGGAATAAATTATAATCTAAACCTTCGAGCATTATCAATTCCTTAGTAATTGTATGAATGTCAGTAAAGCCGTTTCTTGTTCCATTATAGGTTAAAAGAATCAATTAAGTATATATATATATATATATATATATATATATATATATATATATATATATATATATATATATATATATATATATATATATATATATATATTATTTTCATTTTATTTAGTTATTACCGAACTGAGAAATTCGATCGTGAACGATGTCTTTAAAACCCTAAATGCCGGAATAATAATAGATGTACACACACACACACACACACAAAGCTCTCTCTCTCTCTCTCTCTCTCTCTCTCTCTCTCTCTCTCTAAATATATATATATATATATATATATATATATATATATATATATATATATATATATATATATATATATATATATATATTTTGGGGCTCAAGCCATGTCGTCCTGATGGAAGTTCCTATAGGGTAGCTTCCTAGGGTATATTACAACTACGGCGATATTCTCAGAGAATTTACCTTAAGGTACCAGAATTCTATCTCCTGGAGCGAGTATCCCTCGTGAAAGGGATATCGCGACATATCAGAGGACGTATTCTTGACACGCCACATGGCAATCTACCCCCCGAACAGAGATTACGTATCGAAGGGGCCAATTGGCAAGAAACGAAATCGGGAAAGAAAAAGGGGGAGCCGCTCCCGTTTCGTAAGTGTGCCTGGCGCCAATCCTGGCGCCATCTGTATTCCCTTTTGCGTAGCTTAACAACTCGGTGTTTTTTCCTGTGTTTCTCGCAAATCTTGGATTTATTCTACTTTTCATGGCTTCTCCAACTTCGTCGGCCTCTGATAAGTTGAGTACCATGTCTTTTATGTATAAATGTAGGCTCTTGGTAATTTTTTAAGTGATTAATAGGTTTAATCTTTGTTACAAGAGCCGTAGCCTACCGGAGGCGTCATGGACGCTGTCGTTCGCTAGGTATAAGTTTAGTTAGTCAGAGCGATATTCCCTGTTGTTTTGCTTTAATAAATTTTAGCTATTTAGCGTTACATAGGATTTCCTTTCGTGCTTTAGTATTATTTTGGCGAAGTATTCGCCAATTCTGGCCTACGCTAGGCCATATAGCCTCGTCGTTTGGTCCTAGTACTTCATGCATGATTTTGGTTTTTCCGAGTGTATTAAAATTTTATTGAAGCTTTAGGCTATGTTTTATACATTTAAGATTATGTTGAATATTTCCAAGATAGTATACGAGTGAGTTTCGGTGATTTAGGTAATCGATTCTCTTGGTGCCTAGGCTAAGTTGCTTATGGAGCCTTAGTATACTTTCTCATACTCCCCGGTTGCTTTCTTTTCTTCGGAGAAGGTATGCAATCCCTTTCCCTCTGTTTAAGCCTTGGGCTTATCCCTAAGTGGTTTATCTGAATTAATTTTCGATAAAACTATACTGGGGTGTTACTGTACCTTCCTGTTCCAGTAAGTCTGGTTCAAAGAGGGACAGAACAACAGAGTTTTTTAGTCTGAGTCTGTGTTTGTCTGGCTTGGGGTAGAGTCTCCCTCGCTGGCCTGACACAGACATAGGAGGCTTAGCCTCCTTAGGTCACTACCGAAGGTTTCTGTACGAGATGATTCCTTCTTTTGTGATCTGCCAGACTAGTCCTTGTTGCTGTTCTCGGGGGAGGATAAGTTTCTTTCCCTGGGAGTAGCAACACCTTCCTTGCTTTGATGCTCTGGGAGCTGGCAAGTATTGCTGGCCTCCCCCTCCTGGATCTCCCTTAGGCTAAGATGAGTTTCTTGGCTGCGGGTGATCCGTCACTAAAGCAAGGTTTGGTAGGACCCTCTTTTGTCCCTTCCCCCTCTATCTCCGTAATGGCCTAGCCATTACAGTACTGTACGTCATTCTACATCTGGACCTAGAATAGGTTAGGATGTGGAATTGACTCAGTCCCTTGCCGGCCGGCAAGGGTCTTCTGTTTTGAGTGCTGCCAGATGGCATTGGTAAGGAAGCATGAATTAGATTCTCCCCTTCCTTATATGCACTCTTTCGGATTGCCGGGCTTGGAGGTAGTGTACACTGTTATCCCGGCATCCATTCTGTTTTTCTTCTAGTGCTATACCCGACCCGGCTGCCGGCCTATGAGACCGGCAGCCGGGCGGTTGTTGTCCTCTGGTTCTTTTGCTGCCGACTAGCATCGGTCCTGTACCTTTGCCGGCCGGCTAATGTCAGCCCTTGTCTGCCGGTCGCCAAGAGTGTGGCCGGCAGCCGGGTACTACCTTGTGTAGTGGTCGGTCAGCAGTCATTGCCGACCGACATTGGCTGTTGCCGGCCGGCACATGCATTTGAACCAGCGTTCTGCCGCCTTATAGCTGTTATGTAGTATACTTTAAAGCTAGTTATGGACTTGCCGGCCGGCACATAACCTCCTATACTGTACCAGTATTCTTCAGTATAACATATACTGTAAGAAGAAAACTATAGTATGGGTTTTGGTACAGCACTGTGTGTTCTAACACTTTTGTGTTTTCTTGCACAGCCCTTTGCTGTTGCCCTACAGATAGGAAAGTGAGTTCTTTCCTGTCTATTATCCAGGATTTTAAAATCATTGCTGTGTGCACTAACCTGATTACTGAGGCCTTTGATTCCCCTAGGACGGCGGAATCAAGGGATATAGCAAGGGAGAAGCTTCGTACCTGGGTAAGGGGCTTCCAAAAGAACACCTCTGGACCTTATCTTCCAAGTGAGAAGATGAGGGCGTATCTTTTCCCTAAGGCATCAGCTGATGCAGTGATTCCCTAGCCTCAAGAGGAGATCCCCCAAGTTCAGATCCAGGTGGATGCTGAAGTCGCGGTCGCGATGCAAGACATCCAGTTAGATGACAGGATGTCTGACGTGGACGAGCGTCTGGAGGAAGACCTCCTGGCAGAAGCCCAGGATGAAGTTCAAGCCCCAGACGTTGTAGAGGAAGAGGTCGACGAGGTGTCGGCTACTCCGGTTCAGATTCCGGAGCCTATTCCCTCAACATCGGCCGGTCTCCCAGTAGAGCTGGGACAGGCCCTCTCTTCTATTGTTGGAATGATCCAACAAATGCAGAAGGGGAATCAGGAGAAGGCGGCTGCAATGGAACTGCGGATGCAGTGCCTTGCAGAATCACATGGGCCCCAGAAAAGGCTCAATGTGAAAGACCTTCCCTTGTGCTCAGATGCTAACCCATGGAGGTATGCGGAGCACATGCCGATGACGACTGGAAAGATTGTCATCTCGGATAAGCTGGGCTCAGTTCCCCTAGAGGAGGTGGAATTCTGGCCCAGCAAGGCATCATATCCGGACTGTTATGTCCGGCTGAGGAAGGAACCAGCTTCAAAGGAGGAGACAGAGCGGAAGGAGGTCATAGTGATGGACCATGCTAAGGCTCAAGCTCTACTTTCATCCTCGATGAAAGAGAGTGGCTTCTCCAACTCAAAGGTAGCTGCATTGAGCAAGAAGCTCCCTTCCTTTGTGTCCTCTCCTGCTAGAGCCTTCCCCTTTTTACAGAAAGTGTTTGCGGCTGTACTAAAAGCAGTCGAGGCCGGCAAGCCTTGCCCCTCCCTGGAGGAGTGTAAACCCTTGTCGTTGGCCCTGCCTATGGACCACAGAGACTGGAAGGACGTCCATCTTACGTTCTCAGTTGGAAAGTTGGAGGCTGATATTGCCGGACGTCAGTTCGGCGAGGACCTCCCTAAGCTGTCTGACTTTCTTTTGCGAAGAGAGTTCGAGACAAAAGAAAGACTGGATGCCTCAATGTCTCTTCAGACTACTCTTGAGACGATGGCAAGTGACCCCAAGGTCCATGAAATGTTCATGGTGGTGGCCAAGACTCATCTGGCCACAGTGACGAATGACCTTTATGGCTTCGTCAAGGCGAGGAGAGCTTGTAGGGAATTCGTGTTCACCTCGGCTACAGTGAGGCACGAGCCAAGGAAACTAATCTCCTCCAACATTTGAGGAAAAGACCTTTTCCCTACCGATTTGGTCAAAGAAGTTGTTGATAAGGCCGCCTTGGAGAATAGAAACCTTCTCCAGAAGTGGGGCCTGGCTATCAAAAGAAAGTCTTCCCCGGATGAGGGTCCTCAACCAAAGAGGAAGACTATGAGGACTAGGCTACCGTCTCGGCCAGCCAAGCCTTTTAGACAGCAACAGCAACTGTAATTGCCATTGCCTCCAGTGCCCCAGATAGTGGCACAAACCCCGACCACTTTTCAGTGGGTACCCCAGGCTGTGTCGACACAGTCCACGGCATTCACCCCAACGTTCGAAGGGCAGTCTTCTTCTTTTCGAGCAAAGCCTAGAAAAGCAGCCAGAGGCTCGTCTAGGCGCCCCTCAAGGGGAAGGGGATTCAGGGGTGGTCTTGGTCAGGGAGGCAAGACCTCAGGACGGCAGTCCAAGTGAGATGATACCGGTAGGAGGGAGACTTCTGAAATTTTGGGATCGATGGACCTTCGATCCCTGGGCCCACAGCCTACTCAAGAATGGACTGGGCTGGAGCTGGTACAGCACTCCACCCCCGTGCCTTCGGTTTTTCCAACACTCCACCCCCGTTATGGAGGAGTACCTTCAAGAACTGTTGGAGAAAAATGTGATCCGAAAGGTGAAGTCCATCAAATTCCAAGGGAGGCTGTTTTGTGTTCCAAAGAAAGACTCGGAAAAGCTCAGAGTCATTCTGGACTTGTCGCCACTCAACAAGTTCATAGTTAATTGCAAATTCAAAATGCTAACACTGCAACACATAAGGACCTTACTGCCCAAGAGGGCATATTCCGTCTCTATAGACTTGTCAGACGCCTATTGGCACATTCCAATCAGCCGTCGACTCTCCCCCTACCTAGGGTTCAGGCTACAACGAAGACTTTACACCTTCAAAGCCATGCCATTCGGGCTAAACATAGCCCCAAGGATTTTCACGAAGCTTGCGAGCGCAGCTCTCAAACAATTGCGCGTAAAGGGAATTCAGGTAGTAGCCTACCTGGACGACTGGTTGGTGTGGGCAGCATCCAAGACAGAATGCTTGCAAGCTTCCAGTCAAGTGATCCAGTTCCTAGAGTACCTAGGCTTCAAGATCAACAGAAAAAGTCTCGACTTTCTCCATCTCAAAAGTTCCAGTGGCTGGGAATCCACTGGGACCTTTTGTCACACCGTTTCTCCATCCCAGCGAAGAAAAGGATGGAGATAGCGGGTTCTGTCAAGAGACTTCTAGATTCCGAAAGGATATCAAGACGCGAACAGGAGAGGGTACTGGGCTCTCTCCAGTTTGCTTCGGTGACAGACCCAGTGCTAAGAGCACAGCTAAAGGATGCAACCGGAGTTAGGAGAAGTTATGCATCAAACGCGCGAAGAGATCTGAGAAGACCAGTTCCGCTTCGGCTACGTACTCTTCTCAGGCCTTGGTCCCAAGCCAGACATCTAAAGAAGTCGGTTCTTCTTCAGCCACCTCCCCCGTCGGTGACGATTCACTCAGACGCCTCAAAGGAGGGATGGGGAGGTCACTCTCATCGGAAAAAAGTCCAGGGGACTTGGTCCAAGCTATTCAAGACCTTTCACATAAACTTTCTAGAAGCTATGGCAGTGCTCCTTACCTTAAAGAAAGTCTCCCCGCGTCACTCGATCCACATAAGGTTGGTGATGGACAGCGAGGTAGTTGTGAGATGCTTGAATCGACAAGGATCGAGGTCACCACCTCTCAACCAGGTGATGTTGGCCATTTTCCGATTGGCGGAAAAGAAGAAGTGGTACCTGTCGGCAGTTCACCTTCAAGGAGTCCGCAACGTGACAGCGGACGCTCTATCCAGGTTCACACCGGTAGAGTCGGAATGGTCCTTAGACGCAGGATCATTCTCCTTCATTCTGAATCAAGTCCCAGAACTGCAGATAGACCTCTTTGCGACGAAAGACAACAAGAAGTTGCCCCTGTACGTGTCCCCGTACGAGGACCCTTTAGCGGAAGCAGTGGACGCGATGTCACTCGACTGGAACAGATGGTCCAGGATTTATCTGTTCCCTCCTCACAACCTTCTGTTGAGGTTCCTCAACAAACTGAGATCCTTCAAGGGGGTAGCGGCAATAGTGGCCCACAAGTGGCCGAACAGTGTGTGGTTCCCCTTGGCATCGGAACTACAGCTGAAGTTTGTACCGCTACCACATCCAGTTCTGACCCAGCGAGTCCAGAAGTCGACTGTCTGCGCTTCATTACAGAAAACCCGGACCCTGCAGCTCATGATTTTCTCTCCCTAGCGGTGAGAAAGCGTTTCGGGATTTCGAAAGCCAGCATAGACTTCCTAGAGGAATATAAGTGCAAATCTACTAGAAGGCAATATGAGTCATCTTGGAGAAAATGGGTGGCCTTTGTCAAGGCGAAGAATCCGCAGGAGATCTCGACAGACTTCTGCTTATCTCTCTTCATCTAACTCCATGGTCAAGGGTTGGCAGCTAACACGATTTCAGCGTGTAAGTCTGCTTTGACAAGACCCATTCTATATGCCTTCCAGGTCGACCTAGGTAACGAGATCTTTAATAAAGTTCCAAAAGCCCGCGCTAGGCTCAGACCTTCAGCACCTCCAAAGCCCATTTCATTGTCTTTAGACAAAGTTCTTCATTTCTCTTCTCTGTTGAGCAATGAAGAGTGTGCGTTAATGGATTTGACACAAAAAGTTATTTTCCTATTTTGCACTCGCGTCCGGGGCCAGGGTTAGTGAGATCGTAGCCCTCTCGAGAGAGGCAGGTCGTGTTCAGTTCCTGGATGGGGGAGAACTGAACCTGTTTCCGGATCCTACGTTTCTCGCCAAGAATGAGTTACCCACCAACAGGTGGGGTCCCTGGAGAATCTGCCCTCTGAAAGAAGATGCATCTCTATGTCCAGTAGAATGCCTAAAGGTCTATCTTCATAGAACTTCAGACTTCAGGGGTGGTCAACTATTCAGGGGAGAAACATCAGGCTCAAATTTATCTCTGAATCAACTCAGAGCGAAAATCACATATTTTATTCGCAGAGCGGATCCTGACAGTAGACCCGCAGGTCACGATCCGAGGAAAGTTGCCTCATCCTTAAATTTCTTTAATTGTATGGATTTTGAACATCTCCATTCATACACTGGCTGGAAGTCTTCCAGAGTGTTCTTTCGCCACTATGTAAAGCAAGTAGAGTAACTAAAGAGATCTGTGGTAGCAGTGGGTCGCGTCGTTAACCCTACTGTTCAACTCTGCGAGGAACAGTGGTTTTAATTGGGACGATTAATTCCAGGGTGAGTGTGTAGTTACATACTGTACTACAAACTAAATGAGGGCACTGAGTTGCCCATATAGACTGTTCCATTTCCAAAGGTGAACCTAGCATAAGTGCAGACATGTGTGCCGAGCGTTTCTAACGCTAATGTGATTGATTTGTAATACAGACTTTTATGACTTTGATACCTCGGTATCTTAAAAAGTGGCATTTAATGTTTTTTCTTTCAGATAAACAAGTTCTGTTTACTATCATACTTATGCTTAAAGTTTTGGGTTATCCTCTTCTTATATATATTTATATAATTGTTGTTAACCTGTCTATTTATTGTCTGTCAATAAACTTGTTCTTGAGAACCTTGCGTCTCTTTCACCTGTGTCAATTTATTGGTATAATTGAGCATTCATTCTATGTACCTTATCTGGGATAATTCTAATAGAATTGTTCCTTTATGCAAGCTATGTTGCATTGGTTTATGATTCCCTTAACGGGAGGACTCCGTCCCATAAGGGGACGAGGGCGGTTTTACTAGTTTCTTCCTATGCGGATATAAACCTTTGTCCAATACAAGTATTGTGCGGATACCTGGTCGATATTTCATATTGACGCAGTGGTTCTTTACAAACTATGCTTTACTTAATATAGGGTGAGACCACTATATTAGCTTGCCTGGTATTCATACATAGGTATATGTACTCTTCGAGACTTTCCCAGAGCCCAGTAGGACTCTTCCCTGTAGGGGGCAGGAAGCTCTAACATGGTTTATAGTTAGCTGAAAAGATGTATAACGGTAACATCTTAGGTCTCTAGGTCTAGTCGACCGGGGAAAAATTACTTCTGGGGAGTACGGCACGTTCTGAGAATCCACTGACACAGTAATGCTCTGGTACACTTCCATCAGGACGACATGGCTTGAGCCCAAAAAACGGATTTTGAGCGAAGCGAAAAATCTATTTTTGGGTGAGATGGCCATGTCGTCCTGATGGACCCGCCCTTCCCTTTCTAAAAAAGGGCTGTAGGACCCCTCCATACATACCTGTAGCACCTCGTGTACGGTACAAGGAATACAGATGGCGCCAGGATTGGCGCCAGGCACACTTACGAAACGGGAGATAGGGGGTCTTGGGAGCGGCTCCCCCTTTTTCTTTCCCGATTTCGTTTCTTGCCAATTGACCCCTGCGATACGTAATCTCTGTTCGGGGTGTAGATTGCCATGTGGCGTGTCAAGAATACGTCCTCTGATATGTCGCGATATCCCTTTCACGAGGGATACTCGCTCCAGGAGTTAGAATTCTGGTACCTTAAGGTAAATTCTCTGGGAATATCGCCGTAGTTGTAATATACCCTAGGAATCTACCCTATAGGAACTTCCATCAGGACGACATGGCCATCTCACCCAAAAATAGATTTTTTGCTTCGCTCAAAATCCGTTATATATATGTATATATATGTATATATATATATATATATATATATATATATATATATATATATATATATATATATATATATATATATATATATATATATATTTATATATATTTATTTATTCATATATATATATAAATATATATATATATATATATATATATATATATATATATATATATATATATATATATATATATATATAAAACCCGTAACAATCAGGACGATATGGAAGAAAATTTTTTTGTAATAAGAGGGATGTTTTCTAGGTGGACCGAGTGAATGTGTTAAATTTACTCTCTCTCTCTCTCTCTCTCTCTCTCTCTCTCTCTCTCTCTCTCTCTCTCTCTCTCTCTCTCTCTCTCTCTCTCTCTCTCTCTCTCAAATTAATAACTTGAGTTAACCCAAAAATAAAACATAGCATTACTCATACATTAATAAGTTATAATATCGTCTATTCCCTTGTTTCTGGATGCCTGAAAACTTTAAATCAATCAATCAATCTGGAAGAAGTATTACAAAAAAAGTTACTGGAATCCCCCCCCCCCCATATTATTACATAAAAGACACAAAGGAATCTACAGGGAGAGAAAAAAAACATTTGATTTTTTTGTATTTCCAAATGTGTAAAACTGTGTTCTTATTTGCGTTGTTTTTAACCATTGCGATTTCAAAATCCCATTCAGGATGACGGT
>NC_090735.1:25258200-25265700 GCF_036898095.1 Palaemon carinicauda
CGTATGCGTGCCTGGCGCCAATCCTGGCGCCATCTGTTTTCCTTGTAGCGTACACGAGGTGCTACAGATACTGTATGTAGGGAGGGGTCCTACGGCCCTTTCTTAGAAAGGCAAGGGCGGGTCCATCAGGACGACATGGCCAACTCACCCAAAAATAGATTTTTCGCTTCGCTCAAAATCCATTTTTTGGGCTCAAGCCATGTCGTCCTGATGGAAGTATACCAGAGCATTACTGTATCTGTGGATTCTCAGAACGTGCCGTACTCCCCGGATGTAATTTTTCCGGTCGACTAGACCTAGAGACCTAAGATGTTACCGTTATACATCTTTTCAACTAACTATAAACCATGTTAGAGCTTCCTGCCCCCTACAGGGAAGAGTCCTACTAGACTCTGGAAAAGTCTCGAAGAGTACATATACCTATGTATGAATACCAGGCAAGCTAATATAGTGGTCTCGCCCTATATTAAGTAAAGCATAGTTTGTAAAGAACCACTGCGTCAATATGAAATATCGACTAGTTCTCCGCACAATACTTGTATTGGACAAAGGTTTTATATCCGCATAGGAGGAAAACCAATGCAACATAGCTTGCATAAAGGAACAATTCTATTAGAATTATCCCAGATAAGGTACATAGAATGAATGCTCAATTATACCAATAAATTGACACAGGTGAAGGAGACGCAAGGTTCTCAAGAACCAGTTTGTTGACAGGCAATAAATAGACAGGTTAACCACAATTATTATATATATATATATATATATATATATATATATATATATATATATATATATATATATATATATATATATATATATATACATAAGAAGAGGATAACCCAAAACTTTAAGCATAAGTATGATAGTAAACAGAGCTTGTTTGTCTGAAAGAAAAAACATTAAATGCCACTTTTAAGATACCGAGGTATCAAACTCATAAAAGTCTGTATTACAAATCAATGACATTAGCGTTAGAAACGCTCGGCACACATGTCTGCACTTATGCTAGGTTCACCTTCGGAAATGGAACAGTCTACATGGGCAACACAGTGCCCTCACTTAGTTTGTAGTACAGTATGTAACTACACACTCACCCTGGAATTAATCGTCCCAATTAAGACCACTGTTCATCGCAGAGTTAAACAGTAGGGTTAACACCGCGACCCACTGCTACCACAGATCTCTTTAGTTCCTCTATTTGCTTCGCATAGTGGCGAAAGAACACTCTGGAAGACTTCCAGCCAGTGTATGAACGGAGATGTTCAAAATCCATACAATTAAAGAAATTTAAGGATGAGGCAACTTTCCTCGGATCGTGACCTGCGGGTGTATTGTCAGGATCCGCTCTGCGAATAAAATATGTGATTTTCGCTCTGAGTTAATTCAGAGATAAATTTGAGCCTGATGTTTCTCCCCTGAATAGTTGACCACCCTTGAAGTCTGAAGTTCTATGAAGATAGACCTTTAGGCATTCTACTGGACATAGAGATGCATCTTCTTTCAGAGGGCAGATTCTCCAGGGACCCCACCTGTTGGTGGGTAACTCATTCTTGGCGAGAAACGTAGGATCCGGAAACAGGTTCAGTTCTCCCCCATCCAGGAACTGAACACGACCTGCCTCTCTCGAGAGGGCTACAATCTCACTAACCCTGGCCCCGGACGCGAGTGCAAAATAGGAAAATAACTTTTTGTGTCAAATCCTTTAACGCACACTCTTCATTGCTCAACAGAGAAGCGAAATGAAGAACTTGTCTAAGAACCATGAAATGGGCTTTGGAGGTGCTGAAGGTCTGAGCCTAGCGCGGGCTTTCGGGACTTTATTAAAGATCTCGTTACCTAGGTCGACCTGGAAGGCATATAGAATGGGTCTTGTCAAAGCAGACTTACACGCTGAAATCGTGTTAGCTGCCAATCCTTGACCATGGAGGTGGAGAAGAAAGATAAGCAGAAGTCTGTCAAGATCTCCTGTGGATTCTTCGCCTTGACAAAAGGCCACCCATTTTCTCCAAGGTGACTCATATTGCCTTCTAGTAGATTTGCACTTATATTCCTCAAGGAAGTCTATGCTGGCTTTCGAAATCCCGAAACGCTTTCTCACCGCTAGGGAGAGAAAATCATGATCTGCAGGGTCCGGGTTTTCTGTAATGAAGCGCAGACAGTCGACTTCTGGACTCGCTGGGTCAGAACTGGATCTAGTAGCGGTACAAACTTCAGCTACAGTTCCAATGCCAGGGGGAACCACACGCTGTTCGGCAACTTGTGGGCCACTATTGCCGCTACCCCTTGAAGGATCTCAGTTTGTTGAGGACCCTCAACAGAAGGTTGCGAGGAGGGAACAGATAAATCTTGGACCATCTGTTCCAGTCGAGGGACATCGCGTCCACTGCTTCCGCTAAGGGGTCCTCGTACGGGGCACGTACAGGGGCAACTTCTTGTTGTCTTTCGTCGCAAAGAGGTCTATCTGCAGTTCTGGGACTGATTCAGAATGAAGGAGAATGATCCTGCGTCTAAGGACCATTCCGACTCTATCGGTGTGAACCTGGATAGAGCGTCCGCTGTCACATTGCGGACTCCTTGAAGGTGAACTACCGACAGGTACCACTTCTTCTTTTCCGCCAATCGTAAGATGGCCAACATCACCTGGTTGAGAGGTGGTGACCTCGATCCTTGTCGATTCAAGTATCTCACAACTACCTCGCTGTCCATCACCAACCTTATGTGGATCGAGTGACGCGGGGAGACTTTCTTTAAGGTAAGGAGCACTGCCCTAGCTTCTAGAAAGTTTTATGTGAAAGGTCTTGAATAGCTTGGACCAAGTCCCCTGGACTTTTTTCCGATTAGAGAGACCTCCCCATCCCTCCTTCGAGGCGTCTGAGTGAATCGTCACCGACGGGGGAGGTGGCTGAAGAAGAACCGACTTCTTTAGATGTCTGGCTTGGGACCAAGGCCTAAGAAGAGTACTTAGCCGAAGCGGCTGGTCTTCTCAGATCTCTTCGCGCGTTTGATGCATAACTTCTCCAAACTCCGATTGCATCCTTTAGCTGTGCTCTTAGCACTGGGTCTGTCACCAAAGCAAACTGGAGAGAGGGCAGTACCCTCTCCTGCTCGCGTCTTGATATCCTTTCGGAATCTAGAAGTCTCTTGACAGAACCCACTATCTCCTTCCTTTTCTTCGCCGGGATGGAGAAACGGTGTGACAAAAGGTCCCAGTGGCTTCCCAGCCACTGGAACTTTTGAGATGGAGAAAGTCGAGACTTTTTTCTGTTGATCTTGAAGCCTAGGTACTTTAGGAACTGGATCACTTGACTGGAAGCTTGCAAGCATTCTGTCTCGGATGCTGCCCACACCAACCAGTCGTCCAGGTAGGCTACTACCTGAATTCCCTTTAGGCGTAATTGTTTGAGAGCTACGCTCGCAAGCTTCGTAAAAATCCTTGGGGCTATGTTTAGCCCGAATGGCATGGCTCCGAAGGCGTATAGTCTTCGTTGTAGCCTGAACCCTAGGTAGGGGGAGAGTCGATGGCTAATTGGAATGTGCCAGTAGGCGTCTGACAAGTCTATAGAGACGGAATATGCCCTCTTGGGCAGTAAGGTCCTTATGTGTTGCAGTGTTAGCATTTTGAATTTGCATTTCACTATGAACTTGTTGAGTGGCGACAAGTCCAGAATGACTCTGAGCTTTTCCGAGTCTTTCTTTGGAACACAAAACAGCCTCCCTTAGAAATTGATGGGCTTCACCCTTCGGATCACCTTTTTTCTCCAACAGTTCTTGAACGTACTCCTCCATAACGGGGGTGGAGTGTTGGAAAAACCGAAGGCACGGGGGTAGAGTGCTGTACCAGCTCCAGCCCAGTCCATTCTTGAGTAGGCTGTGGGCCCAGGGATCGAAGGTCCACCGATCCCGAAATTTCAGAAGTCTCCCTCCTACCGGTATCACCTCACTTGGACTGCCGTCCTGAGGTCTTGCCTTCCTGACCATGACCACCCCTGAATCCCCTTCCCCTTGAGGGGCATCTAGACGAGCCTCTGGCTGCTCCTCTAAGCTTTGCTCGAAAGGAAGTAGACTGCCCTTCGAACGCTGGGGTGAATGCCGTGGACTGTGTCGACACGGCCTGGGGTACCCACTGAAAAGTGGTCGGGGTTTTTGCCACGATCTGGGGCACTGGGGGCAATGGCAATTGCAGTTGCTGTTGCAGTCTAACAGGCTAAGCTGGCCGAGACGGTAGCCTAGTCCTCATAGTCTTCCTCTTTGGTTGAGGACCCTCATCCGGGGAAGACTTTCTTTTGATAGCCAGGCCCCACTTCTGGAGAAGGTTTCTATTCTCCAAGGCGGCCTGATCAACAACTTCTTTGACCAAGTCGGTAGGGAAAAGGTCTTTTCCCCAAATGTTGGAGGAGATTAGTTTCCTTGGCTTGTGCCTCACCGTAGCCGAGGTAAACATGAACTCCCTACAAGCTCTCCTTGCCTTCACGAAGCCATAAAGGTCCTTCGTCACTGTGGCCAGACGAGTCTTGGCCACTACCATGAACATTTCATGGACCTTGGGGTCACTTGCCATCGTTTCGAGAGTAGTCTGAAGAGACATTGAGGCAGTCAGTCTTTCTTTTGTATCGAACTCTCTTCGCAAAAGAAAGTCAGACAGCTTAGGGAGGTCCTCGCCGAACTGACGTCCGGCAATATCAGCCTCCAACTTTCCAACTGAGAACGTAAGATGGACGTCCTTCCAGTCTTTGTGGTCTATAGGCAGGGCCAGCGACAAGGGTTTACACTCCTCTAGGGAGGGGCAAGGCTTGCCGGCCTCGACTGCTTTTAGTACAGCCAGAAACTCTTTCTGTAAAAAGGGGAAGGCTCTAGTAGGCGAGGACACAAAGGAAGGGAGCTTCCTGTTCAATGCGGCTACCTTTGAGTTAGAGAAGCCCCTCTCTTTCATCGAGGATGAAAGTAGAGCTTGAGCCTTACATGGTCCATCACTATGACCTCCTTCGGCTCTGTCTCCTCCTTTGAAGCTGGTTCCTTCCTCAGCCGGACATAACAGTCCGGATATGATGCCTTGCTGGGCCAGAATTCCACCTCCTTCAGGGGAACTGAGCCCAGCTTATCCGAGATGACGATCTTTCCAGTCGTCATCGGCATGTGCTCAGCATACCTCCATGAGTTAGCATCTGAGCACAAGGGAAGGTCTTTCACATTGAGCTTTTTCTGGGGCCCATGTGATTCTGCAAGGCACTGCATTCGCAGTTCCATTGCAGCCGCCTTCTCCTGAATCTCCTTCTGCATTTGTTGGATCATTCCAACAATAGAAGAGAGGGCCTGTCCCAGTTCTACTGGGAGACCAGCCGATGTTGAGGGAATAGGCTCCGGAATCTGAACCGGAGTAGCCAACACCTCGTCGACGTCTACCTCTACAACGTCTGGGGCTTGAACTTCATCCTGGGCTTCTGCCAGGAGGTCTTCCTCCAGACACTCGTCCAAATCAGACATAAGCACGAAAGGAAATCCTATGTAACGCTAAATAGCTAAAATTTATTAAAGCAAAACAACCGGGAATGTCGCTCTGACTAACTAAACTTATACCTAGCGAGCGACAGCGTCCATGACGCCTCCGGTAGGCTACGGCTCTTGTATCAAAGATAAATCCTATTAATCACTCAAAAATTACCAAGAGCCTACATTTATACATAAAAGACATTATACTCAACTTATCAGAGGCCGACGAAGACGGAGAAGCCATGAAAAGTAGAATAAATCCAAGATTTGCGAGAAACACAGGAAAAAACACCGAGTTGTTAAGCTACGCAAAAAGGAATGCAGATGGCGCCAGGATTGGCGCCAGGCACGCATACGAATCGGAAGATAGGGAGCCTTGAGAGCGGCTCCCCCTTTTTCTTTCCCGAATTCGTTTCTTGCCAATCGCCTCCTATGAGACGAAATCTCTGTCCAGGATGTAGATTGCCATGTGGCGTGTCAAGAATACGTCCTCTGATATGTCGCGATATCCCTTTCACGAGGGATACTCGCTCCAGGAGTTAGAATTCTGGTACCTTAAGGTAAATTCTCTGGGAATATCGCCGTAGTTGTAATATACCCTAGGAAGCTACCCTGTAGGAACTTCCATCAGGACGACATGGCTTGAGCCCAAATATATATATATATATATATATATATATATATATATATATATATATATATATATATATATATATATATATATATACTTATTTTTATCTATATGTATATATATATATATATATATATATATATATATATATATATATATATACATATATATATATATATATATATATATATATATATATATATATATATATATATATGATAAATTTTGCACATTTTTACGTGTTTTTCATATTCAAATAAGCCATATATATTTTGATATATTAATGTCTGGATTCTCTTAACGACCTCGGGATCAGAGCCCCAGGCGAAATCTCACAAAGACAAGAGCTTGGCTCCGGCCGGGAATCGAACCCTGGTCGGCAAGCTTATATAGACAATGACTAACCCATTCGGGTTAGTAACTGTCTATATAAGCTTGCCGACCAGGGTTCGATTCCCGGCCGGAGCCAAGCTCTTGTCTTTGTGAGATTTCGCCTGGGGCTCTGATCCCGAGGTCGTTAAGAGAATCCAGACATTAATATATCAAAATATATATGGCTTATTTGGATATATATATATAAATATATATATATATATATATATATATATATATATATATATATATATATATATATATATATATATATATATATATATATATATATATATATATATATATATATACATATATATATATATATATATATATATATATATATATATATATATATATATATATATATATATATATATATCATCTCAAGTCTGTGTTTCTGTGTGCGTTTGTAATAACTTACATGCCTCTAAAATAATTCGTTTGCCAGTCATATGTCTAAACGCAGCCATATCACAACTTACCGCCATCTATAAAAAAAAAAAAAAAAAAAATAGGATACACTCACAAAATAACACCCATGAAGACCAAGGAAAATTCCCTAAAAATTGTCTTTTTCGTTATGAAGCCAAAAAAGAAAGAAAAAAAAAACGCACGGTGACAAAAAGTTACGATAGAAGCCGAAACCTTATCTTTGGTCACAGACTGGCATAATTCTACGGCAGGTAGTCGGAACTAGCGTACTTTTCTCGTCTAGATGTTAAAGAATTGTAGATATTTGAGAACGATCGTATATATCCGTTTATCTAGTAACACACTCTTTCGTGGGTGCACGTATAAGCGCCATTTGATAATGTAAGTTATTAAAGATTTTTTTCCCATATAGGGGTAGGGTGTATTAATGTTTTTTTTTTTTTTAGTTTGAGCGCATGCTTTCTCAAACGTATACAGTTGAACATACCCAATCGATTTAACTATATCTTCATAAAGTTAGCAGTACTAAGATATCCGAATTATTATTATTATTATTACTAGCCAAGCTACAA
>NC_090735.1:25285700-25288200 GCF_036898095.1 Palaemon carinicauda
TTCGAGTCCCGCCCCAAATCGTTAGTTCCTTTGGTCGCTGCAATCTCACTATCCCTGTGAGCTAAGGATGGGGAGTTTGGGGGAGCCTATAGGTCTATTTGCTGAGTCATCAGCAATCATTGCCTAGCCTTCCTTGTTCCTATCTTGGGTGGAGAAGAGGCTTTGGCCCTGATCATATGTGATATGGTCAGTCTCCAGGGCATTGTTCTGCTTGATTGGGAAATGTCACTGTCCCTTGTCTCTGCCATTCATGAGCGGCCTTTAAAACCTTTAAGGTATGGTTTATCTTACCTTTTAGCAAGATTGCCTGAGGACTTTGATAAAAGATATCTTTCTTTTTCTTTAACGAGATTCATAATATATTCATATTGGTTAAATGAGAGACATTATTATTTCACCTTTTTGAAAAAATAAATAAAAAAAAAAATTTACCCTTAAAGAGGACGAAGTAATAAATATTTAATCTAAGGACCCAATACGTTATTTTATCTTTGTTTTAAGCACATTTTCTTAGCCTTCAATTTATTTGAGACTAAAATTACTTTCTTTGGTTATGAATTTATTATTAATTTGCTTTTTATTATTAAGCTCCTCTCATTCCCTCTTTTCTATATTTATCATTAATGAAGTGGTTTGAATTTTTAGAACGGGTCAGAGACTTGGTAACCCAGAATTTTCTAATATAAGGAATCATGTCACCACTTGCAAAATCCAAGTAAACAAAAAACACTTTTCAATTATTGGTGGGACAAAACATAGCGAATTTCTAACCACCCTTGAGTCATTATATATCAAACGTCTTGTTCCTTCTTTAAACTCTAATATCTCTGCCTCTCCTCTTTTCTTAGCATAACTGAAGTCGTAGGTGGGTAACAATTTTTACTCATTCGTTCTTCACCTTTTCCTATGGATGGTCTGGTGAGCACTGGGTCTCTTGTGTTTTACTGTTTTAGTTTTTTACGATTTTCTGTTATAAAATCAATAATGTTTTAATACTCTTTTACTATTTTGTTTTAAATTATTGTACAAATTTTAAGAATTTTATATTTATATCTTTTACAGATTGATAATGAACATTGCAATGTTCGAAACGTCTCCTAAATAAATTATGGCCTTTTTACTGATGTGTTTATGGACCCTGCTGCACACCATATATATATATATATATATATATATATATATATATATATATATATATATATATATATATATATATATATATATATATATATATATATTTATATATATATATATATATATATATATATATATATATATATATATATATATATATATATATATATATATATATATATATATAAATCATAGAACATAACTATTTAGTTTCAACAAACCCATAGTAGGATGATGTTGGATTTTCGATGTAGGTCGGATTTTCACCATAAAATGTGTTTTATATGTTTTCTATAGACTACTCGTACCGAACACACAAAAAATACTAAAAATCTGCTATTATTTCATAAAACCAGATACATATCAAACTCCCATGTGGAGTACAGTATTTACAATAAAGTACTTGAATAATGTAATGTACAGTACAATACAGAGAGAGAGAGAGAGAGAGAGAGAGAGAGAGAGAGAGAGAGAGAGAGAGAGAGAGAGAGAGAGAGAGAGAATGTAATACTGCGATACAGTTTATAAAAATAGTAACATATATATTAACAATGGACACTTTCCTTTAAAGTAAGCATCTCTCCATCATATGTATTCATAATATTCTACATAATATTATGTATACTATTACAATAAACATAATGAATGAATGCATTTACTAACATTATAAATAGACTTGTTATTTTTTTCTTAGATTTTTTCAATATCATTAGACGACGAAGAGACAAACGTAAGGCCGTGTAAAATGAGGTAAGGTGGATTTTATTTTTGTATTTGATATATAAAGATGCGCGGCTTACAGTCGAAAATGACTGACGTATGTAGAAACTGACTGACATATGTCGAGCCAACGTAAAAACGGGTATTACTGTCCGCGCTATTTATCAGAAATACTTAATGAAGCCGACTTAAAAGTTTTGTAGTACCAGCAATTGGAGAAACTAAACCCGTAGGTTTATTTAAGAAAATAAACCAGTGCATTTTTATAAACTGAACCACTGGATCTCTATTAATGTTTTTATTGTTCTTAGAAAATGTCATTGTTATTATTCATTACTTCTTTTGTAGTTTGTATATTTCCTATCATTAATGGGCTATTTTTCCCTGTTGGACCACTTGGGCTGATAGAATTCTGCTCTTCCAACTAGGGTTGTAATATATATATATATATATATATATATATATATATATATATATATATATATATATATATATATATATATATATATATATATATATATATGTATATATCTATATATATGCATATATATATATATATATATATATATATATATATATATATATATATATATATATATATGTATATATATAAGCTGTATTAGTCACGGTCACCAACCATACTAGG
>NC_090735.1:25315700-25323200 GCF_036898095.1 Palaemon carinicauda
AATTACTTGAGAAGTTTCCGAAGGAAGTGGAAGTTGGGATGAATCCTTATGAGAACAGAGTCTGAAAACCAAATCCTTCACTTGATCTTCCCCTGAGAAGTTAGGGAACTTTCCCTGCCGACAGAAAGGAATTGGGAGTCCATGATTTAATGGGAATCCGGGAGGAGAGTCCTTTCAGAGGAAAGAGACTGTTTCGGACTTGTATCCATAATGGAATTTAAATTATATTCGATGGCTCGTCTTGCTTCATTTCCATTAGGTTTGAATGGAAGGAAAGCATGTTTATAAATAGATAAATACATTAAAATGTAGACATCCCTTTTCATACAGTAATGTAAACAACCTATTACGATTCTTTTTAAACCTTTTGGAAATTCCTTTGGCATTGAATACTTTCGAAATGATACTAATATTTACTCAGAATCACTTCTCACTGGAAAAAAGAGATTTATTGGTATACTCGTTTTGTATTGAAGCTAAAAATGCGATACGTGTTGATAAAACAACATTTCATGAGAGTCGAGTGCATGTTTATGTAGTTATTTTTCTAAATAAAGTTGAAAGTAAGGTTGATTTTACTCTGGGTGTGTTATTACCTGAGTTCCTCTTGGTAAATGCGAAAACTGTAAATTGAAGTGTGTAATTTGAAATAAACTCGGGTACATGATAAGCGGATATGTAATAATTTTTACATGACGAAATTACTGTCATAGTTGTTGTTGAGAGGTGCACGTTTGTTTTCTCTCAGGGACTTTTTAAATGATTTATTCATAAGTTCTTGTCTGTCATGGGCTTTTTAAATGTTTTAATTATATGTTCATTTTAATAAGGGACTTTTTAAATTATTTATTTATATGTTCTTTTCTATCAGGGATTTATTTTTAATTATTTATTTATGTGATTTTTTCTATCAGGGACTTTTTAGATTTTTCATATTTTCCTTTTTATCGTGGATTTTTTGAAGTATTTATTTATATTTGATGATAACAAACAACAAATAACACAAACGATACATACATCATGCGATTAGGTAGGAAATGTTGATTTTTTTGTAAACAGATAACATTTAAAAGTAAATGAATGGAAAAAATAAAGTGCAAATAGAAATATGCAAATGGCAATTAGTTGAGGGAAGGGCCGCGTCTTGAGTGGTATAGCGCTTGACACAGGTTTGCTAGTAACATGGAGAATCTTCCCACCAATCCACTCAGAAAGAAGGCAAGGGTTCTGTACGGAACGTAGGCGTATATTGGCAAATAAGTGTATGTATTTGACTTTATCTAAATTATAACTTAGTATGTGCAAATGTTCAGTAGAAACAAGTAAAAATTCAAACCACTTCATTAATGATAAATATAGAAAAGGGGGAATGAGAGGAGCTTGATAATAAAAAAGCAAATTAATGATAAATTCATAAGCATAGAAAGTAATTTTATCTCAAATAAATTGAAGGCTAGGAGAATGTGCCTAAAAGAAAGATGACATAATGTCTTGGGTCCTTAGATTAAATATTTTTTTACTTTGTCCTCTTTAAGGGTAAAATATTTTTTTTTCTTTTTAAAAAGGTGGTATAATTATATCTCATTTAACCACTATGAATATATTATGAATCTCGTTAAAGATAAAAAAGAAACCTTTTATCAGAGTCCACAAGCAATCCTCGTAAGAGGTAAGATAAACCATACATTAAAGGTTTTAAAGGCCGTTCATGAATTGCAGAGGCAAGAGACATTGACATTGCCCTATCAAGCAAGACAATACCCTGGAGACTGATCATATTACGTATGATCAGGACCCAAGCTCCCTCTCCACCCAAGGTAGGACCAAGGGTGGCCAGGCAATGGCTACTGATGACTCAGCAGATAGACTTATAGGCTCCCCCAAACGCCCCATCCTTAGCTCTCGAAGGTGGTTGCAGCGTGCATGAGAACTAACGAGTTTGAGCGGGACTCGAAACCCAGTCTGGCAATCGCCAGGCAAGGAGGCTAAACGTTGAATATGCGAGAAAAGAAATTATAAGGATGGAGAAGTAAGTTTTCAGCTACCCAGACTCCTGGTATCTTTTAAAGAAATAAATGTCTAGTCAGTTTCTCTCTTATGCCGAAACCCAATAGGCTTACTGAGAGTAATGCAATGTCCGATATGGCTTAAGTGCTATAAGGGTTCCAGCAGTCTCTTGGAAATAGCGTAGGAAGTCGGAATAAGAGTACTTCGCATTCAGTAATCTACTTAGAAGAAAAAGGTGATCATATTAACTATAGAAGGCCGTGCAACATCAATAAGTATATAACAATGGCAAAGATAAGGACTATCATAAGGGGAAACTCTTTACTAGCAAAAAAAAAAATGCTTTTTATGAAGTCGAAAGTTTTATTTGTTCATAGTTTAGCTTAGATGAAACATCGGAATAATTTTTGTCTCTTATGAAACCTGCGTTTTCTGATATTTTACTTTAATTCATCACTAAGAATTATCCTTATGGCTGTTCTATGTACCTTAATACCAATGGAAAGTTTTCTCCTTTCTATGCACAGACCAAATTCTTATGTGACAATCCCTTGAACAGTTATATGAAGAACACCCCCTTACTAATTCCCAGGAAATAAGCATAACATATATTTTACACAAAATACATAGTTCATCCAAAGAGTTTAAGTTATTCACTTTCATTGCAGGTAAAGCCTTTTAAAAGCTATTCATAAAGTCTGTTTCGAGATCAAACAGAATGGCAAAAGGTTACCTTCGATCATTAGTATGAAGTCTACCTAACTAGCCTAACTATTGGTCCCCTAAACTAGTTAAATAACCTTTTGTAAATCACTCGCAGTAACTTTGTTTTAAATTATATAAGTGCTCATTATCTATCAAAGGTTTTGGAGATGTGTTATGGCAGGAGACTAATTGGCAGATTTCCCACAAAAAACTTAGTTTTTTCAGTTCTTACAATATCATTGCTTTTTTTTTAGTTGATAATGTTAGTCATTACATATATATATATATATATATATATATATATATACATGTATATAGATTTATATATATATATATATATATATATATATATATATATATATATATATATATATATAAATATATACATTTCTATCTGATACAGGGATCGAACCCTAGCCCATTTAAATAAGAGGCAAGATCGCTGGAAGCTAGGCTTCGAATCCGGTATGAGATAGAAATTCACTTATGTATATATATATATATATATATATATATATATATATATATATATATATGTGTGTGTATATATATATATATATATATATATATATATATATATATATACATACATACATACATACATACATACAGACAGACAGACAGACACACATACATACATATATATATATATATATATATATATATATATATATATATATATATATATATATATATATATATATATATATATGTATATGCGTGTGTGTATGATGTAGTATACCCAAATATACTATCATGTTTCTATTTCTATTCAGTAAATAATACGATACACCGAAGAAGGGTTCTTAAAAATAAACTTAAAGAAAATTTTTTAAATCAGACTTCTCGAACAATTAAAAAGAAATATTCCCTATTTTCTTAGTTTTTCCAATCACTGCCATATGATATTCATCGCGAATTTGAAGTGACATCCAGTATTCTTTGATGATAAACTTTCCATTTTATTTAGCGATATTCACAGTCTTTTTTTTCACTCAAATTGCCAATTGGTTAGTCTTTGATGCTGCGTTTTGAAAGGACTTAATCAAACACGTTTTAAATTTTTTTTTAAAGTTGGGTATAAAAAGAATTCTGATTTTGTATGTGTATATTTTTTAATTCGAATGTCTGACGTGTTGATTAAAATGTGAATATTTGTACGTTTTCAAAAGACTACCTGGTCACAATATATTCGATTTGCTATTTCAGCATTTATGCATTATTTTATGGTTTAGGGTGAAATATATAAACCGCAAACATGAAAAAATATATGTTTGAGGCCTTTGACCTACAGAGTACTAGAAATGGCTGCATTTGTTGTTTTTGTTGTTGTTGTTAAAAAGTCGTAGCTACTGTAAATAACTCAGATTAACTATAACCCGACATAATAATGACGTAATGTGAACTATTAGTTGAGAATAGAGTTGATTGACTAAAATGTATCACTTATACTAATCAATGAGATATATTACCACAATTATCGAACGGTAATATTCTATAAAATCACACTTGCTCTTTTTAATTTTACTTTAATAAGTAAGAAATGATTTTAGAAATTAATATAGGTTTGTAATTGAGATATCAATATCTATATGCTATAAAAATAGGCGTACACTCATTTACATACACATAAACACGCGCCCAGAAAAATTCTTACGCTTCTTACACTATTGAAAAGAACTTTTGGGGGATGGAAATATCTTCTCAAAATCGGTGAAATTTATTTAATGTATGATAAGAATAAATTTAATGTATTTAATTTCTTTAGATAAAAATAGAGAATTATAAAACAATTAAACTGAAATATTATTTGAATTTAAAAGTTAGGTCATTGAAACTATGCGTGACATTACCCTCCATCTCTTTTGTATTTTATATCATAATAATTACGGATATAAAAAAATAGATTGTCATAAAACTAGAGGGTTAAGTGCCATGGCCCGCTAATTGCAATTACGTTCAACCCAATAGATGTCGAGTATGTATTAAGTGGAACAATTAATAAGATATTATTTACATAATATTCATACAGGTATAATTATCGAGGATATAAGTTTTTGTGAGTTTGATCAACCAATAGAAGTGCATGACTTTTCTAGTTACAAAAACCTGTTAATTAATTTTCTTTCGAATTTTAAAACACATCTAAATAGGAAATATTTCATCTAAATCTCTCGAAAGTTTGATATTGAAAAGATAAAGTATTTAAAACAGAATTAGATACATCAATGAAAGAGAAAGGATTATTGTGAGTAAGAGTTATATGTAAAATAGTATCCTACTTTTAATATACTTCTTTTTGATAACTATTTTTTTTCATGAAGGTCTTGGTTTTAAAGGGATTCACGATAAACGCAAAGGTACGATTTTGATAAACTGTGTGTATGTTTCCGTGGTTTTATCTTGTGTATGTCATCTTTGACTTTGTAACACTGACAAACGCATGCATATATATATATATATATATATATATATATATATATATATATATATATATATATACATATAATATATATATATATATATAAATATATATATATATATATATATATATATATATATATATATATATATATATATATATATATATATATATATATATATTATTATTATTACTATCCAAGCTACAACCCTAGTTGGAAAAGCAAGATGCTATAAGCCCAGGGGCTCCAACAGGGAAAAATAGCTCAGTGAGGAAAGGAAATAAGGAAATAAATAAATGAAGAGAACAAATTAACAATAAATCATTCTAAAATAAGAAACAACGTCAAAACAGACATGTCATATAATAAACTATCAACAACATCAAAAACAAATATGTCATAAATAAACTATAAAAAGACTATGTCCGCCTGGTCAACAAAAAAGCATTTGCTCCAACTTTGAACTTTTGAAGTTCTACTGATTCAACCACCCGATTAGGAAGATCATTCCACAACTTGGTCACAGCTGGAATAAAACTTCTAGAGTACTGCGTAGTATTGAGCCTCGTGATGGAGAAGGCCTGGCTATTAGAATTAACTGCCTGCCTAGTATTACGAACAGGATAGAATTGTCCAGGGAGATCTGAATGTAAAGGATGGTCAGAGTTGTGAAAAATCTTATGCAACATACATAATGAACTAATTGAACGACGGTGCCAGAGATTAATATCTAGATCAGGAATAAGAAATTTAATAGACCGTAAGTTTCTGTCCAACAAATTAAGATGAGAATCAGCAGCTGAAGACCAGACAGGAGAACAATACTCAAAACAAGGTAGAATGAAAGAATTAAAACACTTCTTCAGAATAGATTGATCACCGAAAATCTTTAAAGACTTTCTCAATAAGCCTATTTTTTGGAGAAATTGAAGAAGACACAGACCTTATATGTTTCTCAAAAGTAAATTTACTGTCGAGAATCACACCTAAAATTTTGAAAGAATCATACATATTTAAAGAAACATTATCAATACTGAGATCCGGATGTTGAGGAACCACCGTCCTTGACCTACTTACAATCATACTTTGAGTTTTGTTAGGATTCAACTTCATACCCCATAATTTGCACCATGCACTAATTCTAGCTAAATCTCTATTAAGGGATTCACCAACCCTAGATCTACATTCAGGGGATGGAATTGATGCAAAGAGAGTAGCATCATCTGCATATGCAACAAGCTTGTTTTCTAGGCCAAACCACATGTCATGTGTATATAGTATGAAAAGTAATGGGCCAAGAACACTACCCTGTGGAACACCAGATATCACATTCCTATAATCACTATGGTGCCCATCAACAACAACTCTTTGAGATCTATTACTTAAAAAATCAATAATAATGCTAAGAAACGACCCACCCACTCCCAACTGTTTCAGTTTGAAAACAAGGGCCTCATGATTAACACGGTCAAAGGCAGCACTAAAATCAAGGCCAATCATACGAACTTCCCGACCACAATCAAGGGATTTCTGTACAGCATTGGAGATTGTAAGCAGGGCATCACATGCTCCAAGGCCTTTACGAAAACCAAATTGCAAACTAGGGAGTAGATGATTACCTTCAGCAAACCTATTAAGACGTTTTGCCAGAAGACGTTCAAAAACTTTAGATAATATGGGAGTTATGGAAATTGGGCGGTAATCAATGGGACTTGAGCTACCACAAACACATTTACATAGAGGAGTAACATTACCAATCCTCCAACTAGTGCTAAAAGCTCCTCTTCTTGCTAACTTGCGCAAAATAACAGATAACTTTGGAGCTAAGAAATCTGCTGTCTTTATAAAAAACAAAGGAAAAATACCATTTGGGTCTACACCTCCATAAGCATCAAGGTCCATCAACAGAGCTTTAATCTCACGAGATCGAAAAGCTAAACTAGTTAGTTTAGCCTCAGGAAAACAGGAATGAGGAAGTTCAAGTTTTTCATTACTCTGTTTACTGTCAAAAACATCAGCCAAAAGGGTTGCCTTTTCCTTTGGACAGTGAGTGACTGAGCCATCTGGTTTAAGTAAAGGAGGAACTGTTGCATCTACACCACATATACATATATATATATATATATATAGGTATATATATATATATATATATATATATATATATATATATATATATATATATATATAATTTATGTATATATATATATATATATATATATATATATATATATATATATATATATACATATATATATATATATATATATATATATATATATATATATATATATATATATATATATATATATATATTTATTTATTTATTTATTCACTCAGATGTGTAAACCTATACATATATATGTAT
>NC_090735.1:25330700-25333200 GCF_036898095.1 Palaemon carinicauda
ATATATATATATATATATATATATATATATATAGATATATATATGTATATATATATATATATATATATATATATATATATATATATATATATATATATATATATATAGATATAGTTATAGATATAGATATATATATATATATATATATATATATATATATATATAAGATTATATGGTTTTATGTGTTAATGTGTATATATATATATATATATATATATATATATATATATATATATATATATATATATATATATATATATATATATATATATATGTTTGTGTGTGTGCGTGTGTGTGTATGTGTGTATGTATAAGCATGAGATGGAGAGCTTTTGGAGAACAAAATGAAATTGTGAAACCCAAATTGCCATTTTCTCTAAAAAGAAAAGTATTTAGTCAGATGATCATACCAGTTTTAACTTATGCATCAGAAACTTGGAGACTTATTGCAGCATTTTTGCATGCGCTAGTTACAATTCAAAGATCTCTGAAAAGAGTAAGAATAACTCTATTAGACAGAAAAAAGCAACATGGATACGAGGGCAAAATAAAGTGGAGGATATTTTAACAACATATAAGAAAAAGATATGGACATGGGCAGGATTTATAATGAGGATGACATAATCGATGAACAGTAAGAAAAATAGAAAAGGTCCTTAGAGATTGCCAAAGAAGCAGGGAAAGGAAGAGAAGACGCTGGATTGACGAAGTTAGAAAGTTTGTGGGAGTGAAATGGCATAGAAAGACTATACACAAAAGCAAGTGGAAATACATGGTTGAGGCATTTGTTTTGGATTGGACTAGTAACGGCTGATGATGTATGTATATATCTGCACCAGGAAAATATTTAGTATAGGATAAGTCATAGTCTCATTATCTCTACGCAGACCGTATAAAAAGGGCCAGTATACATTTGGAGTTGGTTTGTGAGGTCTCTTCATGATGTAGAAAGTTTATGAAAACCATGCTAGATCGGCATGGGGAACGCAGAAGACGGAGAGGGTGTCGATGTGATTAATTCAGCCCAAAACACTCGAGTGATGACCGGTCGGCATTTTAACGAAATTTGCAATTAGAACCAATCTTAGCACAAGCTGGGCAAGTATTACTAACCCATGACGTCCTTACCTATCCTATACGCGCTGTTATCACTTGACCTTACCTATCCTGTACTCACTGTTACCACTTGTCCTTACCTATCCTGTACTCGCTGTTACCACTTGTCCTTACCCATCCTGTACTCGCTGTTACCACTTGTCCTTACCTATCATGTACTCGTTGTTACCACTTGTCCTAACCTATCCTGTACTCACTGTTACCACTTGTCCTTACCTATCCTGTACTTGCTGTTACCAATTATCCTTACTTATCCTATACGCGCTGTTACCAGTTGTCCTTACCTATCATGTACTCACTGTTATCACTCGTCCTAACCTATCCTGTACTTGCTGTTACCACCAGTCTTTACTTATTATGTACTCGCTGTTACCACTTGTCCTAACCTATCCTGTACTCGCTGTTAAAACTTGTCCTTACCTATCCTGTACTTGCTGTTACCACTTGTCCTTACCTATCATGTACACGCTGTTACCACTTGTCCTTACCTATCCTGTACTCGCTGTTACCACTTGTCCTTATCTATCTTGTACTCGCTTTTACCACTTTTGATTTATCTATCCTCTACTCGATGTTACCACTTGTACTTACCTATCCTGTACTCGCTGTTACCCCTTGTTCTTATCTATCCTGTACTCGCTGTTACCCCTTGATCTTACCTGTCCTATACTCGCCGTTACCACTTGTCCTTACCGATCCTGTACTCACTGTTACCCCTTGTCCTTACCTATCCTGTACTCGCTGTTACCACTTGTCCTTACCTATGCTTTACTCGCTGTTACCACTTCTCCTTACCTATCCTGTACTCGCTTTTACCACTTTTCCTTACCTATCCCGTACTCGCTGTTACCACTTGTCCTTACCTACCTTGTACTCGCTGTTACCACTTGTACTTTATCCATCCTGTACTCGACATTACCACTTGTACTTACCTATCCTGAACTCGCTGTTACCCCTTGTCCTTATCTATCCTGTACTTGCTGTTACCCCTTGTCCTTACCTATATTTTACTCGCTGTTACCACTTGTCCTAACCTATTCTGTACTTGCTTCACCACTTCTACTTACCTGTCCTGTACCTGCTGTTACCACTTGCCCTTACCTATCCTGTGATCCCTGTTACCCCTTGACCTTACCTATCCTGTACTCGCTGTTACCACTTGTCCTTACGTATCCTGTACTCGCTGTTACCACTTGTCCTTACCTCTCCTGTACTTGCTGTTACCACTTGTCCTTACCTACCTTGTACTCGCTGTTACCACTTGTACTTTATATATCCTGTACTCCCTGTTACCTCTTGTACGTTATCTATCCTGTACTCGCTGTTACTACTTGCTAGATCCCTTTATATCCGGTCCCTCAAATGGTCTTTGCTCTGTTGTAGC
>NC_090735.1:25335700-25343200 GCF_036898095.1 Palaemon carinicauda
TTTAGCTTTACATAGGATTTCCTTTCGTGCTTAGTATTATTTGGCGAAGTATTCGCCATTCTGGCCTACGCTAGGCCATGTAGCCTAGTCATTTGGTCCTAGTACTTCATGCATTATTTTGGTTTTTCCGAGTGTAATTAAAATTTTATTGAAGCTTTAGGCTATATTTTATACATTTTAGACTGTGTGGAATATTTCCAAGATTGTATACGTGTGAGTTTCGGTGAATTAGGTAATCGATTCTCTTGGTGCCTAGGCTAATTGCTTATGGAGCCTTAGTATACTTTATCATACTCCCCGGTTGCTTTCTTTTCTTCGGAGAAGGTATGCAATCCCTTTCCCTCTGTTTAAGCCTTGGGCTTATCCCTAAGTGGTTTTTTCTGAATTTATTTTCGATAAAACTATACTAGGGTGTTACTGTACCTTCCTGTTCCAGTAAGTCTGGCTCAAAGAGGGACAGAACAACAGAGTTTTTAGTCTGAGTCTGTGTTGTCTGGCTTGGGGCAGAGTCTCCCTCGCTGACCTAACACTTACAAAGGGAGCTTAGCCCCCTTAGGTCACTACCGAAGGTTTCTGTAAGTTATGATTCCTTCTTTTGTGATCGACCAGACTAAGTCCTGTTGCTGTTCTCGGGGGAGGATTAGTTCTTCCCTTGGGAGTAGCAACGCCTTCCTTGCTTTGGTGCTCTGGAAGCTGGCAAGTATTGCTGGCCCTTTCCCTTAGATCTCCCTTAGGCTAAGACAATGTTCTTGGCTGCGGGTGATCTGTCACTAAAGCAAGGTTGGCAGGACCCTCTTGTCCCTTCCCCCTCTATCTCCGTAATGGCCTAGCCATTACTGTACTGTACCTTGCCGGCCGGCAGAGCTGGCCGGCAGGGGTATTACTGTACTTTACGTCATTCTACTTCTGAACCTAGTATAGGTTTGGATGTGGAATTGACTCAGCCCATTGCCGGCCGGCAGAGATGCTGGCCGGCAAGGTTCTTATGTTTTCGAGTGCTGCCCGGACCTCCCTTGGTCCCTCATCCATGCCTGCCGGCAGAGCCGGACGGCATTGGTCAAGGAAGCCTGAATTAAGTTTCTCCCCTTCCTTATATGCACTCTTTCGGTTGCCGGGCTTGGGGGGTTGTGTACACTCTTATCCCGGCACCCATTCTATTTTCTTCTAGTGCTGTACCTGTCCCGGCTGCCGGCCTATGAGGCCGGCAGCCGGGCAGGTGTAGTCTTCTGGTTCTTTTGCTGCCGGCTGGCATCGGTCTTGTACCTTTGCCGGCCGGCTTATGTCAGTCCTTGTCTGCCGGTCACCAAGAGTGTGGCCGGCAGCTGGGTACTACCTTGTGTAGTTGCTGGCCGGCAGTCATTGCCTGCCAACACTGGCTGTTACCGGCCGGCAGCTGCTGCCGACCGGCACAGGCATTTGAACCAGAGTGCTGCCGCCCTATAGCTGTTAAGTAGTATACTTTAAAGCTAGTTGTGGTGTGTGCCGGCCGGCAAAGGCAGGCCGGCACACATCCTCCTATACTGTACTAGTATTCTTCTGTATAGCATATACAGTAAGAAGAAAACTATAGTAAAGGTTTAGGTACAGCACTGTATCTTCTAACACTATTGTGTTTTCTTGCACAGCCCTTTGCTGTTGCCCTCAGATAGGAAGCAGAGTTCTTCCCTGTCTATTATCCAGGATTTTAAAATCATTGCCTAGGTGTGAGCTCCACCTGTTTCCTCTGGAAACCTTGCATTGGTTACTCTAGAAGAGATAAACCATTTTGATTTTATTATCTGGAAGGCTGCAACAATGGGTTGTGAGGGAAACACAAGTGTGTGTCTTTCCTTTATGAATTGTTATGCTATACTATGCATATCCAGTGATACATAGTTCACTTGATACTCATGGAAATTTCTTCTCTTTACAGGAGGACCCTCCGAAGTGCGGAAATGTTTTCTGCAATGTCCGCAGCAAGAACCTCTGTGGACATGGGTGTTGTAGGAGACACGCAGCATGCGCTGTCTCCAAGGATGATCTCCAGTATTGGGACCCTCAGGTATGTACTGTATGCACTAACCTGATTACTGAGGCTTTTGATTCCCCTAGAACAGCGGAATCAAGGGATATAGCAAGGGAAAAGCTTCGTACTTGGGTAAGGGGCTTCAAGAAGAACACCTCTGGCCCTTATCTTCCAAGTGAGAAGATGAGGGCGTATCTTTTTCCCCAGGCATCAGCTGAGGCAGTGATTCCCCAGCCTCAAGAGGAGATCCCTCAAGATCAAGTCCAAGTGGACGTGGAAGTCGCAGTTGCGATGCAAGACATCCAGTTGGATGACAGGATGTCTGACCTGGACGAACGTTTGGAAGAAGACCTCCTGGCAGAAGGTCAGGATCAAGTTCAAACCCCGGATGTCGTAGAGGATGAGGTCGACGAGGTGTCGGCTACTCCGGTTCAGATGCCGGAGCCTATCCCCTCAACATCGGCTGGTCTCCCAGTAGAACTGGGACAGGCCCTCTCTTCGATTGTTGGAATGATCCAACAAATGCAGGAGGAGAATCAGGAGAAGGCGGCTGCAATGTAACTGCGTATGCAGTTCCTGGCAGAATCACATGGGCCCCAGAAAAGGTTCAATGTGAAAGACCTTCCCATATGCTCAGATGCTAACCCATGGAGGTATGCTGAGCACATGCCGATGACGACTGGAAAGATCGTCATCTCGGATAAGCTGGGTTCAGTTCCCCTAGAGGAGGTAGAATTCTGGCCCAGCAAGGCATCATATCCGGACTGCTATGTCCGGCTGAGAAAAGAACCAGCTTCAAGGGAGGAGACAGAGCCGAAGGAGGTCATTATTATGGACCACGCTAAGGCTCAAGCCTTACTTTCATCCTCGATGAAAGAGAGGGGCTTCTCTAATTCGAAGGTAGCTGCATTGAGCAAGAAGCTCCCTTCTTTTGTGTCCTCTCCTGATAGAGCCTTCCCCTTTTTACAGAAAGGGTTTGCGGCTGTCCTAAAGGCAGTGGAGGCCGGCAAGCCTTGCCCCTCCCTGAAGGAGTGTAAACCCCTGTCGCTGGCTCTACCTATGGACCACAAAGACTGGAAGGATGTCCATCTGACATTCTCAGTGGGAAAGTTGGAGGCTGATATTGCCGGACGGCAATTCGGCGAGGACCTCCCCAAGCTGTCCGAATCTCTTTTACGAAGAGAGTTCGAGACAAAAGAAAGACTGGCTGCCTCAATGTCTCATCAGACTACTCTTGAGACGATGGCAAGTGACCCTAAGGTCCATGAAATGTTCATGGTAGTGGCTAAGTCTCACCTAGCCACAGTAACGAAGGACCTTTAGGGCTTCGTCAAAGCAAGGAGAGCTTGCAGGGAGTTCGTGTTCACCGGGGCTTCGGTGAGACACGAGCCAAGGAAGTTAATCTCCTCCAACATTTGGGGAAAAGACCTTTTCCCTACCGATGTGGTCAAAGAGGTTGTTGATAAGGCCGCCGTGGAGAATAGAAACCTTCTCCAGAAGTGGGGCCTGGCTATCAAAAGAAAATCTTCACCGGATGAGGGTCCTCAACCAAAGAGGAAGAATATGAGGACTAGGCTACCGTCTCGGCCAGCCAAGCCTTATAGACAGCAACAGCAACTGCAATTGCCTTTGCCTCCAGTGCCCCAGATGGTGGCACAAACCCCGACTACTTTTCAGTGGGTACCCCAGGCTGTGCCAGGTCAGTCAACCACATTCACCCCAACGTTCGAAGGACAGTCTTCTTCCTTTCGTGCAAAACCTAGAGGAGCAGCCAGAGGCTCGTCTAGGCGCCCCTCAAGGGGAAGGGGATTCAGAGGTGGTCGTGGTCAGGGAGGCAAGACCTCAGGACGGCAGTCCAAGTGAAACGATACCGGTAGGAGGGAGATTGATGAAATTTTGGGATCGCTGGACCTTCGATCCCTGGGCCCAAAGCCTACTCAAGAATGGACTGGGTTGGAGCTGGTACAGCACTCCACCCCCGTGCCTTCGGTTTTTCCAACACTCCACCCCCATTTTGGAGGAGTACGTTCAAGAACTGTTGGAGAAAAATGTAATCCGAAAGGTGAAGTCCATCAAATTCCAAGGGAGGCTGTTTTTTGTTCCCAAGAAAGACTCGGAAAAGCTCAGAGTCATTCTGGACTTGTCGCCACTCAACAAGTTCATAGTGAATTGCAAATTCAAGATGCTTACACTGCAACACATAAGGACCTTACTGCCCAAGAGGGCATACTCAGTCTCTATAGACTTGTCAGACGCCTATTGGCACATTCCAATCAGCCGTCGACTCTCCCCCTACCTAGGGTTCAGGCTACAACGGAGACTGTACGCCTTCAGAGCCATGCCATTCGGGCTAAACATAGCCCCAAGGATTTTCACGAAGCTTGCGAGCGCAGCTCTCAAACAATTACGCCTAAAGGGAATTCAGGTAGTAGCCTACCTGGACGACTGGCTGGTGTGGGCAGCATCCGAGACCGAATGCTTGCAAGCTTCCAGGCAGGTGATCCAGTTCCTAGAGTACCCAGGCTTCAAGATCAACAGAAAAAAGTCTCGACTTTCTCCATCCCAAAAGTTCCAGTGGCTGGGAATCCACTGGGACCTTTTGTCACACAGTTTCTCCATCCTGATGAAGAAAAGGAAGGAGATAGCGGGCTCTGTCGAGAGACTTCTAGATTCCGAAAGGATATCAAGACGCGAACAGGAGAGGGTACTAGGCTCTCTCCAGTTTGCTTCAGTGACAGACCCAGTGCTAAGAGCACAGCTAAAGGATGCAACCGGAGTTTGGAGAAGGTATGCATCAAACGCGCGAAGAGACCTGAGAAGACCAGTGCCGCCTCGGCTACGTACTCTTCTCAGACCTTGGTCCCAAGCCAGACATCTAAAGAAGTCTGTTCTTCTTCAGCCACCTCCCCCGTCGATGACGATTCATTCAGACGCCTCAAAGGAGGGATGGGGAGGTCACTCTCATCGGAAAAAAGTCCAGGGGACTTGGTCCAAGCTATTCAGGACCTTTCATATAAACTTTCTAGAAGCTATGGCAGTGCTCCTTACCTTAAAGAAAGTCTCCCCGCGTCACTCGATCCACATAAGATTGGTGACGGACAGCGAGGTGGTTGTGAGATGCTTGAATCGACAAGGGTCGAGGTCACCACCTCTCAACCAAGTGATGTTAGCCATTTTCCGATTGGCGGAGAAGAAGAAGTGGTACCTGTCGGCAGTTCACCTTCAAGGAGTCCGCAATGTGACAGCGGACGCTCTATCCAGGTTCACACCGATAGAGTCGGAATGGTCCTTAGACGCAGGATCATTTTCCTTCATTCTGAATCAAGTCCCAGAACTGCAAATAGACCTCTTTGCGACGAAAGACAACAAGAAGTTGCCCCTGTACGTGTCCCCGTACGAGGACCCCTTAGCGGAAGCAGTGGACGCAATGTCCCTCGACTGGAACAGATGGTCCAGGATTTATCTGTTCCCTCCTCACAACCTTCTGTTGAGGGTCCTCAACAAACTGAGATCCTTCAAGGGGGTAGCGGCAATAGTGGCCCACAAGTGGCCGAACAGTGTGTGGTTCCCCTTGGCGTTGGAACTACAGATGAAGTTTTTGTCGCTACCACATCCAGTTCTGACCCAGCGAGTCCAGAAGTCGACTGTCTGCGCTTCATTACAGAAAACCCGGACCCTGCAGCTCATGATTTTCTCGCCCTCGCGGTGAGAAAGCGTTTCGGGATTTCGAAAGCCAGCATAGACTTCCTAGAGGAATATAAGTGCAAATCGACTAGAAGGCAATATGAGTCATCTTGGAGAAAATGGGTGGCCTTTGTAAAGGCAAAGAATCCGCAGGAGATCTCGACAGAATTCTGCTTATCTTTCTTCATCCACCTCCATGGCCAAGGGTTGGCAGCTAACACGATTTCAGTGTGTAAATCTGCTTTGATGAGACCCATTTTATTTGCCTTCCAGATCGACCTAGGTAACGAGATCTTTAATAAAGTTCCGAAAGCCTGTGCTAGGCTCAGACCTTCAGCACCTCCAAAGCCCATCTCATGGTCTTTAGACAAAGTTCTTCATTTCGCCTCCCTGTTGAGCAATGAAGAATGTGCGTTAAAGGATTTGACGCAAAAAGTTATTTTCCTATTTGCACTCGCGTCCGGGGCCAGGGTTAGTGAGATCGTAGCCCTCTCAAGAGAGGCAGGTCGTGTTCAGTTCCTGGATGGGGGGGAGCTGAACCTGTTTCCGTATCCTACGTTTCTTGCCAAGAATGAGTTACCCACCAACAGGTGGGGTCCCTGGAGAATCTGCCCTCTGAAAGAATATGCATCTCTATGTCCAGTAGAATGCCTAAAGGTCTATCTTCATAGAACTTCAGACTTCAAGGGTGGTCAACTATTCAGGGGAGAAACATCAGGCTCAAATTTATCTCTGAATCAACTCAGAGCGAAAATCACATATTTTATTCGCAGAGCGGATCCTGACAGTACACCCGCAGGTCACGATCCGAGGAAAGTTGCCTCATCCCTAAATTTCTTTAATTGTATGGATTTTGAACATCTCCGTTCATACACAGGCTGGAAGTCTTCCAGGGTGTTCTTTCGCCACTATGCGAAGCAAGTAGAGGAACTTAAGAGATCTGTGGTAGTTGTGGGTCGTGTAGTTAACCCTACTGTTTAACTCTGCGAGGAACAGTGGTCTTAATTGGGACGATTAAGTCCAGGGTGAGTGTGTAGGTACATACTGTACTACAAACTAAATGAGGGCACCAAGTGCCCATATAGACTGTTCCTTCTTTCAAATGTGAACCTAGCATAAGTTCAGATATGTGTGCCAAGCGTTTCTAACGCTAATGTGATTGATTTGTAATACAGACTTTTATGACTTGATACCTTGGTATCTTATTAAAGTGGTGTTTAATGGTTTTTCTTTCAGATAAACAAGTTCTGTTTACTATCATACTTATGCTTAAAGTTTTGGGTTATCCTCTTTTATATAAATATATATATTTGTTGTTAACCTGTCTGTTTATTATCTGTCAATAAACTTGTTCTTGAGAACCTTGCGTCTCTTTCACCTGTGTCAATTTATTGGTATAATTGAGCATTTTAATTCTATGTATCTTATCTGGGATAATTCTGATAGAATTGTTCTGTTATGCAAGCTATGTTGCATTGGTTTATGTAGTCCCCTAATGGGAGGACTCCGTCCCATAAAGGGACGAGGGCGGTTTTATTAGTTTCTTCCTATGCGGATATAAACCTTTGTCCAATACAAGTATTGTGCGGATTACTGGTCAATATATTGACGCAGTTGTTCTATACAAACTATGCTTTACTTAATATAGGGCGAGACCACTATATTAGCTTGCCTGGTATTCATACATAGATATATGTACTCTTCGAGACTTTCCAGAGTCTAGTAGGACTCTTCCCTGTAGGGGGCAGGAAGCTCTAACATAGTTTATAGTTAGTTGAAAAGATGTATAACGGTAACATCTTAGGTCTCTA
>NC_090735.1:25345700-25373200 GCF_036898095.1 Palaemon carinicauda
CAATATCTATTATTATTATTATTATTATTATTATTATTATTATTATTATTATTATTATTATTATTATTATTATTATTATTATATCTATTTAATTGAATTAGATAAAGGTTTGAAAATGGTATAAAAGTATAATCAAATATTGTTAATAGTTAGTTTCCAAAAAAAAAAAAAATAAATAAATAAATTTCATTCGATTAATTTGTATAATTTCAGTTTTGGGGAAGGAAGTTTCCGTATTATTATTATCATTATTATTATTACTAGCTAAGCTGCAACCCTAGTTTAAAAAGCAAGATGCTATAAACCCAAGGGCTCTAACAGGGAAACATAGCCAAGTGAGGAAAGGAAATAAGGAAATAAACAAACGATATAAAAAGTAAGAACAATTAAAATGAAATATTTCAAAAACATTAACTACATAAAAACAGATGTTTCATATATTCACATTAATGTTGAAAACTTTACTGTAAGAAATTGGTGATATATTTTATGTAAGAATAAGCATAACAGCTATCATAAGAATTTATATTCGTTAAGATAGATATGATTACGAAACATGTATGATATTGTCATGACTATAAATATTGGGTTTATTTAATCTACACGTAAATTGAAAGAATGGAATGCTTAAAGGAGGTTGAAATAAATCAGACGACTTTTACAATTGTAGTTGATTCATAAAAGAAATATATCATACAGTGTAAAATGGTATAAAAGTATAATCAAATATTGTTAATAGTTAGTTTCCAAAAAAAAAGAGGATATAATTTTTTCATTCGATAAATTTGTATAATTTCAGTTTTAGGGAAGGAAGTTTCCGTATTATTATTATCATTATTATCATTACTAGCTAAGCTAAAAACCTAGTTGGGAAAGCAAGAGGCCATAAGCCCAAGGGCTCCAACAGGGAAAAGTAACCAAGCGAGGAAAGGAAATTAGGAAATAGATACTCGATAAGAAGTAAGAAAAATTAAGATAAAATACTATAAAAACATTAACTACATGAAAAACAGATGTTTCATATATTCATATGTTGAAAACTTTACTGTAAGAAATTGGTGATATATTTTATGTAAGAATAAGCTTAACAGCTATCATAAAAGTTAATATTCGTTAAGATAGATATGATTACGAAACGGGTATGATATCGTCATATCTATAAAGAGTCTGTTTATTTAATCTACACGTAAATTGAAAGAATGAAATGCTTAAATGAGGTTAAAATATATCAGAATACTTTTATAATTGTAGTTGATTCATAAAAAAATATATCATACAGTGTAAAATGCTGCCATTATAAAACATTTGCATTAATTTTCAAATGAATGAGCAGACTCCTCCCAACACATCACCGTAAAGTAATTTTACTTTAACGGCCTTGGATCAAAGAAAACGAGAAACGAAAAAAAAAAAAAAAAAACAATACAGTAATTCTTTCTTTATTGAAAGTTTAGGACGTAAATTTCATACAGTCTCTCCTTGCATAATAATGTCAAGACAATAATAAATTTTTATGTTTAGGAAGAGCTATCATTAGTAGCTCGTCGAACTCCCCTTACACTTCCGATCTTGAAACTAGTCTGCTGTCTAGTCTCTTGTCTCCTGAATATTTGTAACTTGCGTGGAGAGCACATCGTAGAGCAGGCCACTGCCTCTTACATTAACATTTAAAAACTATGTTTTCAGCCTCAGTTACGCAGATACACACAGACAATTATGTGTATATATATAAATACGTTCATCTGTATTTCCACATATACTGTATACAACAACAAGAAATTCAGCTGCTTCTAGTCCACTGCAGTATAAAGGCTTCAACATGTCAATATTTATGTCATTTGGACCCTGCTGCACACCATATATATATATATATATATATATATATATATATATATATATATATATATATATATATATATATATATATATATATATATATATATATATATATATATATTATATATATATATATATATATATATATATATATATATATATATATATATATATATACATATATATATATATATATATATATATATATATATATATATATATATATATATATATATATATATATATATATATGCCTGTGCGTAAGATACTTATATGTATGCCGGCATTTTGTGATACATATATATATATATATATATATATATATATATACATATATATATATATATATATATATATATATATATATATATATATATATATATATGTATATATATATAAAGTTTGTGATATGTATATATACAGTGTATATAAATGTAATAGTTAGAATAGTTAATATTACATGTTTAAAACAAATGACGTAATATGTCATGTTGGTTGAAGGAGCTAACCGTGGGACTTGCTGTAGTCATTCAAAATCATAAACAGGACATACAAATGCAAACCTCGGCAATGTGACATTCTTCTTAACGTCAACACATTGTCTCAAGCGTGTGAAAGTTTGTGACGTCACCGGATGCAGGTGTCTTCCGAGTTTGTGACGTGACTAATATAAACTGAGCATACGATATCTGTGATATCGATAAGTTAGTCAGTTCATATCTATACTTCACCAGAATTGGTCATCTGGACCAACCCAGCTTCCTCCAGTGATGGAGATGTTTAACTCTGTTGTTTTTATAGAATAAATACTTAAAAGCTATTAAGATGTATTCAGTTATCCATTTACATACATCTGAAACAACACATACTCAATGTGTGCTTATAACAGTAGCATGCCAATAAATGGTGGCAGCGATTAAACTCTAAGACAGCGGTTAAACTCTAAGACAGCGGTTAAACTCTAAGAATTAGAGAAAAATCTTCAAGACTTCAAAATAATAGCTGTAAAACCAGAGAAATATCTTCAAGACTTCAACATAAAAGCTGTAAAACCAGAGAAAGATCTTCAAGACTTCAAAATAAAAGCTGTAAAACCTGAGAAAGATCTTCAAGAACTCAACATTATCTACATGAATCTACAATTTTGACTAAGTATTATAGTCCAACGAAACAGCTAACATCAACAAATGTTAGAATACAACCTGAATCTTATATCAACATCCTAGGAAACCCAAGAACTGGCGTTCAACAATTGCAAAACATATCCAGGAAGAACTACATTCAACAAGAAACTCGAACGAGACATCGCTAACAAAACATCAAGAGAGAGAGAGAGAGAGAGAGGACGTGTCGACATCATATATAAGCTAAGTACAGATTTTTTTAATTCATTCCAGTTTGGGCAGTGAAGTGTAGTTATCACGAGTCGTTAGTCGATTATTACTGGGGTGAGTGAATTGCTAATCTTTGTTAGAGGAAACTCCGAATTCTCATTTAGAATTTTTCTTTCTTTGTGCTAATTCCTTTTTCTTTCAGAAATTTTCGGGAAATGTTTTGGGATTAGTAACATTGTTTGGGGAATTTTATTATACATATGCGTTTACGCAGTGGGCGTCTGTACTCATATAGATATTTTGATAGAATTGCAAGGGGTCAAAGAGATAAAAAAAAAATACAGCAGTCATGGCTCCTCCTGTCAGCCCTTCCCCTGGACCTAGTGGTGTAGGCCAGACTAATCCTCCTCCAATTGTGACGCTTGTAAATGCCAGGTCAGCAATCCTTCCTTTTCAAGGTCGGGTCAACGGGTTCTTGCCACAAAATGTGGAGTCATGGATTTCATCCGTTGATGCCCATTTAAATGCCAAACAAATCGTAGACCCTTTTGTACAATTACAAGAAGCTAAAAGTTTTATAGATTTTTCTAAGGGGGATGCGAGTGCGTATTTAAGAGGTGTTTCATTTCAAGAAGCAGTTACTTGGGATGATTTCCAAGTTAGGTTACGCACGATCTATGGGGGTGAGGAAGCCTTGGATGTAGTATTAACGTTACGAAATACACTTAATCAAGCCACTATGAATCGGCTTAATGTTATTGAGAGAGCAGCTCTCATAGCTGATAGGCTTAACGAATATCAGGACATTTTAGGTTATTCCACTTGGGTTACTGACGATAACATCTCCGTGAAAGAGTTTTTACGATTAATATATTTGACTTGCATGACACTTATGTTGCCTGAAGCTTTAGTGCGGTGTTTTGATAAGAAGTTAACGCCTGCAAGTACGGAATTGGATGTCTATAAACAGATAAAGAAACACATGTCCAAGTGTCCAGATCTCGATCCCGTGTTAACTCAAGTTTTTGCAAAGAATGAAACAAAACCACAAACAGTGAACGTAGTTAACAGTCCAGTAGCGGGAGTGACGTGTTACAACTGCAAACGTCAAGGTCACATAAGCGCAGACTGCAGAACGAAATTTTGCTCAATTCACAACACTGCAACGCATTCTTATAGTCAATATTACTCGCGTAAGACACAACAATATCCCAGAAATACACAGTCAATTCCACAGTCAGTTCCATATGGAAATAAAAAGAAAAATCCTCATTTTAACAATAAGAAGAAACAACCAAATGTCAATGCAGTTCAGAGTCCAAAACAAACAAACACTTCTTCAAATATCGCTGAGCCTGGGCCGTCAAACCAGACTTCGCAAGGTCAGACTAATTTTCATGATGTGCAGAGCAAAGCAAATACCACATAGTTAACTCTAGAGGGGGAGAGAGTGATGTTGGGTCAAGGTCGTTCATGTCAACATCAATAGTATTGAATAATCAATTTAATGTTTTATCAGATAATTGTGAGACAATAGATTTTCCTATGAAACACACGGCCAAATTAAGTAAAACAGTGCATGGTCCCGTAGATTTGCAACGAATTCATACAATAATAAGCCAAAATGAGTTACGGCCAACCTTATATGCTGTAAATTTAGAACACAAATCCTTTACGTTATTTTTTGACTCTGGTAGTCCACGTAATATTATGGATTTGAAGACACATCATTTGTTGTTTTCGAACTTTCCGATTGAAAAATCAGGAATTAGACTTTCAAGTATAGGAAATAATGAATTAAACGTCATAGGCATAACTCATATTCAGTTCAGAGTCGGTAATCGCACGTTTGCCGATACATTTGTTGTTGTAAAAAACATTAATATGTATCCAGCTGTAATTATAGGATACCCATCTATGGGAAATCAAAACATTATCTTAGCTCCTGCCAAGCACGGCGTGTATATCAAAGGGAAATTATATAAGTCTTCTAATACCTTAAAATCAGTTTTGGATAAAAAGGAGACGACAAATGTAACCGTAACGTACGTTGAAGAACCAATAACTTGTCTCACTAATAAAGAAATAATATAGGCGACCCAGCAGAATTCTCGTTCACCCGTAATATCATCTTGCACGCAATCTATCGAACCAAACATACCTTCGAATTTAATAGTGCAAATAAAGAAAACACTACCGGGATCTGAAATATTAATCCTTTCCGATACTTTGAAAACTAACGGATTGTCTATCACACAAGCTATTTATACAGTAGGCTCACATCAGCAATGTAATATCGAAGTCTGTAATCATTTAAATAACACTTTAGTAATTCACAAAAATCAACATATCTTGGATGTAGAAGTTTATAAACATCGTATTCTTACCGTTGCTGAAATCAATCACTCTCAATCAGTTGCGGATGAATCCCTTTTGCGATCTATTAAAAATAAAATCAGTAAGGACATTCAAGACGAAGAAATTCAGCAGAAAATTTTTGAACTTTTAACTAAATATCAAGATGTCTTTTCCACTACGGATGGATCCTTAGGAAAAACAGATGTGATCGAGCATCAAATAAGGTTAAAGGACAAGCAGAAAATTATATATGTACCCTCGTACAGACTCCCTATGTAATTCCAGAATGAAATAAATGATGAAGTAGGTAAAATGTTAGAGGATGGAGTCATTAGAAAATCAAACAGCCCTTATAATTTTCCTTTAATAGTTGTACCGAAAAAAGATCGAACATGGCGTATCTGCGTCGACTTTCGTCGTCTAAACGAGGAAACGATCCCTGATCGATTCCCAGTGCCATGTACTGACGATATTTTGTCTTTGTTAGGTCAGAATAAATATTTTACCAGTTTGGACTTACTTAAAGGTTTTCACCAGATATCATTAGAAGAAGATAGTATCCCATACACAGCCTTCAGCACAGCCAGGGGACATTATGAATTTTTACGGATGCCTTTTGGTTTACGTTGTGCTCCTATAACATTTACAAGAATGATTAACATAGTGTTTGGAGACTTGTTAGGGGATATATTGCATGCCTATATAGATGATCTTGTAATCTTTTCCAACACCTTAGAAGAACATCTACGTAAGTTAGAACTAGTACTACAGAGATTAAGACAACATAACTTAAGGGTAAAGATTAGTAAGTGTGAATTTTTCAAAACAGAATTAATATATTTGGGTTTCATGGTGTCAAGCCAAGGTCTTAAAGTAGTCCATGATAAGGTGTCGGCTATACGTAATTTTCCCATACCTACTAATGTCAAGGGAATACAGCAATTTCTGGGTTGTAGTGGATATTACAGGCGTTTTATACGCAACTATTCAATAATAGCCGCTCCTTTAACTGATCTTACGAAGAAGGGCGTAGATTTCATATGGTCTGAGCAACATCAACAGGCATTTAATACTTTGAAAGATGAACTGTGTAGTTCTCCTATCTTAAAATTTCCTGACTTCGGTAAGGAATTCTTCATTGCAACAGACGCCTCAGACTTAGGAGTAGGAGGGGTATTGCTTCAGCAATATGATAAACAGTTTTTCCCGATAGCTTTCTATTCTTGAAAATTGAGAACTTCCGAAAGTAAGTATGCAGTAATAGACAAGGAAGGGTTAGCTATTGTTAATTCGCTAGTGCATTTTAAGTTCATAATTTACGGTTATCCCGTTAAGGTTCTTACTGACCATAAACCACTAACAGAGTTCTTTAAAGGCTTCAATCACAGCCCTAAACGAACTCGGTGGCATTTGATCATTGAAGATTTTGGCGCAAGAATCAGGTATTTACCTGGGAAAGCAAATATCATTGCGGATGCATTATCACGCAACCCCGTGTCATCTTGTACGGAGCCTTTAGCTGAATTAATAGATATATCAACATCCATGCCTATTGTAAAAACAATATCTGAACAAGAAGATTTAGGCTGGAGCGCTGAATTGATACAGACTGAGCAAAGAAAAGATCAGAAAATAGAAGCAATTATAAATGCTTGGAAAGGCAATCATAAAGAAAAGGAATATATAAAGTATAAGCAGCAGAATTATATAATCAAAGATAATATTCTGTGTAGGACTGTGACCAGAAAAACCCGCAATACACCACATGTAACTAACGACCAGGTAGTAGTACCAATCTCACTTATTTCCACTGTCCTGAATTGGTTGCATTCAAATCCATTACATGGACACCCTGGGTTCTCATTAATGTCACAGAAAGCCAAATCATTGTTTTATTGGCATACAATGCTTACAGATATAAAAAGACACATAGCTAATTGTCGCACATGTCAGGAAAACAAAGGGCATACGAAAACACCTGTCAGCCTAGGAGCTTATCCTGTGCCCAATCAACCCTTTGAAAGAATATATTTAGATTTGTTAACAGGATTTTACGAGTCAGACAGAGGAAATAAGCACCTCTTAGTAATTATAGATGCTTTAACTCGATATACAGAACTAATAGCGCTTAAAACTAAAACTGCGATTGAATGTGCTAGGAAGTTTTACGAGTGTTACATTTGTAAACATGGAATTCCACACATGATAATCTCAGACTCGGGTGGTGAATTTAATAATCACTTTCTTACCTCATTGTGTGAATTCCTCAACATAAAGAAAATTAATACCATGATATATCACCCAGAGTCGAATGGGCTAGTGGAAAGAGCAAATAGGAAGATATTAAATATATTGAGGGTAACACTAGGGGGATCAGACCCCAACTGGGATATTGCAATAGCGGCGGCACTGAGTACTCTGAATCATTCATATCATATATCAATTAAAATGTCACCGCATGAAGCATTGTATGGTACCCCAGTTAGAACACCTTTCCATGTATTAACGCCTACAACTAATCTAACAAATCCTTTAAAAGAATGTATAAATGCAAGTATAAGTCGATATGATATCCTTCGAAAGAATTTAGAAGAATCACAAATCATAATGAAAAGGAATCATGATAAAATAGCGAAACCAACTAAAACATATACTGTGGGTGATAACATCTATATTCAAATCAATGTACGAAAAGGGCTCAATTATAAACTAACACCTAAGTTTGAAGGCCCATTTAACATTTTGGAAACATTAACGGCCAATAGGTTTAGAGTTCAAAACGTATCCCAACCCACAGATGAGAGAATAGTACCATTGGCTCACATAAGAAATTAAAAAGAAAAGAGAGGAAAAGAAGTGAAGGAAAATTTTATTTTACTTTATGTGATTAAAAGTTTTCTTTTTAATACAGGAGTAATTACATATATTTTTTCTCGTTACAGGTTTCCAAGATGAATTTTTTGTTGTTGGGAGCGATATTGTTCGCTCAGACATTTTTCTCGTATGGGATGAGCTCTAAGACTAAAAATATATATTTTAAATATGGCAACATAGTTGAAAGACAAGAAGACATTTTTATTACGTCAACCAACGTAATTGTCGAAGTGCATATGCAAGCAATTTTTCTTCAAGAGAATGATGTCACTAGCTTAAGAACTGCCATTTAAAGGTTTTCTGCATCATTGGATGAGTTGCATAGAAGACATTTTCATTTGACTACAGAGAGTTTGCTTGGATCAACATTAAAAGTTGCAGAGATGCTCTCTGATGACTTGAAAAATAAGACTGGCGAGACAGGATCTTTGGCTTATGACCTTTTGATGTGGACTGTAGGACACGAACATAAAGAAAGACGGAATCCGTTTATTTATGCTGCATTAAGCATCTTTGGGTCTGTTGCAAGTTTAGGTTTAGGAATTTCCAATCGTCTTAAAATTAGTAATCAAAATAAGAAAATTGAGTTCTTGACTCATAAAGATGAATTGATTATGTCAGAACTAAGGAATCAGTTAGCTTCAATCAATAAAATTATGGATTTATTAAATGAACATTCAGATAATATCGTTCAAATTATGGAAGTACAGGATTTGTTGGCAACATTAACGTATTATGATTCAAAGATAGATCACATACATAACAGAATTACACATTTCATTGAGAAATCCAAGGATTATGTAGAAGCTATTACGTTAGCAACTAAAGGTGTATTGTCGCCCCATTTGTTGCCTATAAGTTACTTAAAGTTAATTCTGGAGAACGGAAGGGATAAACTAGGCTATGTTCCTTTGTTAGACGAACATAGGTTAGAATCTTATTACAGCCTAATTACAGTAAACGTAGATAATAACAAGATTATGATTACAATTCCCTTTGATTCTTCTGATGCCTGGCAATCTTACAGGATATCACCATTTCCGACTTTCATGACGAATCACTCAAATCCAGTAATATCCAGTTTGACAGGACACGTATTGATTTCCCCAGACAAGGAAACTTATACGGTCATTAAAGACTTAAATCAATTAACTCACTGTTCAGACGCAATGGATAGAGAAATATGTACAGCTCACTCATTTGAATTCCATAAAAACTTAATGGATTCATGCGAGTTAGGTATAGTGCTAGATGGTGCTCTCTCCCATACAAGTTAAAATTGTCTGAATAAGCTTTATCCCTTTGACAATAATGAGTTCAATTGCAGACTGAACAATGGCTCGTGGATACGATACGACCAGGACGGCTTCAATGTATCATGCCCTGACGGATCCATGGTCTTCACCCATATCTTCGTCGCAGCAGATGGTTGTGTCGGGACTTCTCCGAATTCCATGGTGACTGGTCTACGGACAATCATCAGAGAACGAGCCTACTTCGCGAACTTCACGTGGACCTCTACAATGCCAGCACTTCCTCTCCCGTACAACGGACATGTGGCAAAGCGGTTGATGAAACTTACCGAAAGGGACCACCTGTCACCGACTTATAAGGAAATTCTTCACCCCATACTACTAGCTGGATTGAGTATCACGGTGGTGATATTTATCTCCGTGAACATCCTTTTTTGGCGTAGGTTACGGCACAGCAAGCAGCTAAAAAGGAACGATTCGCCTAGCCCCGACAATACTCCCTATTTGATTCAATTCAAAGCCGTTTGAGTGGCCACCTCATTCGCTAAAGGAGTAATTTGTCGGGAAGAGTTTGTATGAAAAGCTGATTAGTACGCTAGTAATATGTAATTAAAGAAATTTTCTACATTTGCATTGTTAAAAATACATTTAAAACAACATTAAAAAAAAAAAAAAAAAGATATAAATAATTTTTTCTCTCGGCATCTAATAAAAATATATAAGCCGGAATGTTAAAAAAGAAAAGAGAAAAAAAAATATATAACAGAATCTATGGGCATCTAATAAAATATATCAGCCCTATATATAAATATATATATATATATATATATATATATATATATATATATATATATATATATATATATATATATATATATATATATATATATATATATATATATATGTACGAAACCGTGGTACGTGTACGTACCAGGAATTCGTGTTTGTGCACTAAAAATTGAGTATTATGTTTCTGACAAAGGTAACAATTATTCTTTATCAAGTTACCGAATCATATGTAAATCAGAAGTTCATTTTTTTTGGTACCATATAATCATTTGCTAGCAATGTACCATATATATGATATTGGTTTTATCATGCATTTTTCTTTTTGCTTTGGTAATATCTTTTTTATATGCATTATTGTTATTATTTTTTAATGTGCCTATTTGGACATTCGTCCCCGGTTGATTATGGCTAAAGTTAAACAAAGAATATTACGTATGTCCAGTCACACCTAATAACCATGTTTTGGCTTGTTGTTAAATTTTTGTAAAAAAAAAAAAAAAATTGAGATAGCTGGCCGAGCTAATGTAATAGTTAGAATAGTTAATATTACATGTTTAAAACAAATGACGTAATATGTCATGTTGGTTGAAGGAGCTAACCGTGGGACTTGCTGTAGTCATTCAAAATCATAAACAGGACATACAAATGCAAACCTCGGCAATGTGACATTCTTCTTAACGTCAACACATTGTCTCAAGCGTGTGAAAGTTTGTGACGTCACCGGATGCAGGTGTCTTCCGAGTTTGTGACGTGACTAATATAAACTGAGCATACGATATCTGTGATATCGATAAGTTAGTCAGTTCATATCTATACTTCACCAGAATTGGTCATCTGGACCAACCCAGCTTCCTCCAGTGATGGAGATGTTTAACTCTGTTGTTTTTATAGAATAAATAGTTAAAAGCTATTAAGATGTATTCAGTTATCCATTTACATACATCTGAAACAACACATACTCAATGTGTGCTTATAACAGTAGCACGCCAATATATATATATATACAGTATATATACATATATATATATATATATATATATATATATATATATATATATATATATATATATATATATATATATATATATATATATATATATATATATATATATATACATATATATATATATATATATATATATATATATATATATATATATATATATATATATGTGTGTGTGTGTGTGTGTGTGTGTGTACATATGTGTGTACATATATTTTTACACATACATGCATACATACATACATACATATAAGATACTGAAATTTATGCCTGCATTTGGTGTTAGAAAATTAAATAGCCTCAATGACTCTGCCAGAGAAAAACAAACACTCGTCATGGACTCTGACCGTGTTATATTTGTGGAGAAATTGCATCCATTCGACCCGGGCCATAAACCACGCGAAGGATTCCCTCGAGGTCACGGCAGTTTTGCTTGCCTCGGGTCAGCGAGGTCATTATTTCCTTTATCTTATTTCTCTTTCTGTATATCCGGAGATAATGGTCGACTTCATATTACTAGTGTATATCATATCTTGTCATGATATGTAATGTCGGTTATGCTTTCGTATGATATGATATTTCAAGGCGTGCTAGGCGGTATATTGTAGCAATACCTGTTTGCCAACGGTTATATCAGCGGATGACCAGCTTAGAGGAGTAAAGAGAACTTGGGATGTGGAAAATGGCCCCTTAAATCTTGAAGTCCCTGGCAGTAGGGTGACGGTTAGGGTTTAAGGCAGTAGACATGATGTCTGTTCGGCTTTTACTGATGCCTGGCGGATGATCTTACTGGAATTAGTAAGAACCAGCAGGGATCACTTGCCTTACTTAGATAGACAATGTGCATCAAAAGGAATTGGCCATCCTTTGATGAATCTAGCCAATGAATCCTATTAATTGAGGCCATTTGTGTCAATAGGCGTAGGAGGAGATGATGAGGATGACGTAATATTATGTAGTCTTCCAGAGATGTATAGATATTTCAGCTTTTAATTAAATCAGTGTTAGAATATTCAATGTGTAGAAAATAGCAATCACAATTTTAATCATTAAAGCAATGTATAGCATTAACACGACTTATAATATGGACATTTTATGGATAGAAGTTAAAAACTTCTTCTATAATGACAATTGGAATTAGATTTACGTCTTTCCCAGACAAGATTAACCAAAGTTAAATGAAGTAGTTTTATCTCTTTAAATATTTAGGAATTCGAATTAAATTTTTTATTTATTTGGAGAACATTAAATAAAACTTTATCCCTTCAAACTGATGAAGACTTTTCTCATCTCATCGTGGTCTTTCAGGAAACGCTGTTTTCACTCCACCAACTTTATTGTTTCACTTCCTGGTTGTTGAAGACCTCGAGTACTAAGTACGGACAGGAGTCAAACATGCATCGAATGAATGCATTAGGAGAAGAATTAATTTTATTGAAATGGGAATTAGTCACTTATTAAAACAGGTAAATTCATAAATTCATCCCTGATCATTCCTTTTTTTTATGGGAAAATCTGCCGTTTGTCATAGGCTGTGTGTTTAATGACACACACACACACACACACACACATATATATATATATATATATATATATATATATATATATATATATATAAATACACAGTATATATGGATATATATATATATATATATATATATATATATATATATATATATATATATATATATATATATATATATATATATATATAAATACACAGTATATATATATATATATATATATATATATATATATATATATATATATATATATATATATATATATATAAATACACAGTATATATATATATATATATATATATATATATATATATATATATATATATATATATATATATATATATATATATCATCATCATCATCATCTCCTACTATGCCTACTGACTTAAATGGCCTCGGTTAGATTTCGCTAGTAATCTCTATCTTGAGCTTTTAAATCAATACTTCTCCATTCATTAACCCATAACCCATACTTCATGGTTCATAGTCCTCAGTCACGTAGGCCTGGGTCTTCCAGCTCTTCTAGTGCCTTGTGGAGCCGAGTTAAACGTTAGGTGAACTAATCTCTCTTGGTACGTACGAAGAGCATGCCCAAACCATCTCCATCTACCCCTTACCATGATCTCATCCACATTTGGCACTCGTGTCATCTCTCTTATAGTTTCATTTCTAGTCCTGTCCTCCCAATATTCTTCTGACGGCTTTGTTCTCAAATGTACAAAATCTGTTGGATATTGTTTCTTTGTCATATGATCAATCTCACTAAACTGATAAATAGCCGGATTTTTATTTGTAATTTCGGCCGAAATGATTTCTAAATTTTACTTAACCTTGGCATTTGTCTGATTTTCTTCTTTCAATCTTTCATTAAACTCAATTTCTAAAGATCCTGTATTATAGATCATAGTTCCTAAATATTTAAATGATTCCTCCTCATTAACACTTCCTCCTACCAATGATATTTCATCTTCCATTACATATTTCGTTCTCATCATCTCTGCCTTTCTTCTATTCATCTTTAGTCGAAATTCATGTTATGTTTCATGCATTCTGATATGCAAGCTTTGCAATTCCTGTGGTGTTCTGCGAATAGGGACAGCGTTATCAGCATACTCTATGCCACCTAATTTCCTGTTACCAATTCAGTCCAATCCTTTTCCACCATCACCAACGGTTGTATGCATTTCAAAATCCATGAGGAGGACAAACAACATAGGTGACAACACATTTCCTTGGAGTATTCCACTGTTCATTGGAAATTCATTGAATAGGACTCCGCCAACATTTACTTTGGCCCCGTTATGCTCATGAACAGACTATCAAATTTACATATTTAAGAGGAATACCATACTAACGCAGGACTCGCCATATAATTTGCCGGTGCATACTATCAAAGGCACTTTCATAGTCCACATATGCCATCAAAAGTGGATCTCTATATTCTACACTTTGCTGTACCACAATTCTTAAAATTAAAATTTGGTCAGTACAACTTCTATCTTTTCTAAATCCCGCTGTTCATCTCTCAGCTTTTCATCTATCTCTCTCTTTCTCTCTAGTCTCTTTAGAATAAGTATACTATATATTTTCATGACAACTGATGTAAGCGTGATGCCTCTGTAGTTATAGCAATCAGTCAGCTCTTTTATTGTCATTTTCATCAACACCCCTAGCCCCATTCATCAGGTTGTGCCTCTTCATGCCACGTTCTACTAAATAATATTGTAAGTACTCTGGGATTCATTTTATTTTGGGACAATATAATTTCAGCAGTTATTCCTTCGTATCTAGGAGTTTTCCTTCTTTCTAGTTTTTTAATGATAGCTTCGACTTCAAACACACTCAATTCATTCATAGGCACACAAAGGTCTTCCTCAGTTTCAGGTATATCAATCAGATTATTCCCTTCATAAACTCCTATTCATGACCTCACTAAAGTATTCCATCCAACCTTGCCTTTCTTCATCTTCTGTTTTTATAACAGATCCATCTCTCTTTTTAATGGGTATACACTTCTTTTTTTGCCCCAGTAGAGATTTCATTATTTATAATATTTAGACAGGAGAGTAGATGAGCTTGACTAAGCTATGAATTTAGGGAGTGGCTCTGGTGTAAGAATTGCTCACAGAATTGTTAATAAATATATATATATATATATATATATATATATATATATATATATATATATATATATGTATGTGTGTGTATATATATATACACGCACACACACCGAGGCACTTCCCCTTATTTTGTTGGGTAGCCGACATCAAATAAAAGAACAAAAGGGAACTTTTCTTACATGTAACAATGCACGCTTTATAGAGGATTGATATATATAATTGGTCTTATGATTAGCTAACAACGTATTTGCTACGAACATTAATATATTTTGGTAAAATTTGTGGTTTTTAATTCTATGGCCGAGTTACAACTATTTGCTTTTAGAATGTTGGAACCTGCTCTTTATATTTTAGCAATACATGTCTGTATTTCATACATAATTACCATAGCTTAGAGCCTAAAATTCAAAAGAAAAATATTATTATTGGAATTATGGATTTTTGATGCATTGATTAAAAAAAACTTCCATGAAAATATGTTTTAGTAATCACAAACTTCTCGAAATTTGAATAGGATCTGATTGTTTCTGCTCTTTGTCAAAAGATGGCAGCACACATCCCTTGTTATATTCATGTGAATTATTCTATCCAACTGGAAAAGGGTGATAGACTGATAATTATTTAAAAATATGTGGCAGGTAAAAATTATATTTAGTTCCAAACAATTAAGCTATGTTGGGGTATTTTAAAACCAAAGTGACGTCATGGAAGGTTCCAGAATGCAAGGATTAAAAAGGTCCACACAATGTTTCTTTTCATGGGCAATAGATGGCCTTACCAGTGGAGTACCAAATTGCTAATTATCCCCATCCTCCACTCATTATAATTTTTATTAATTCATTTCTGTTGTTATTTATCCACAAAATTGCTATATAACAGAGGCACGGGAACTTGATGTTCTTTGTTGTCTTAGGAAGTTACAAATTTCACAATAAATGTCATAGAAATATTTCCTCAGCAAACAATCGTTAGTTCAATTACATTTGGGGAGTCAAAGGGTCGCCAGATGATGCCACATGTACTGAAATCGGTGAGACAATAAAGTAATAACACTATTAGTTGATCTGATGTTCAATTACATGTTATGAAACCAAATGATAATTAATATGTCTCAAGGTATGACATGAGTTGTTAGTAAAAACTACGTAGAATAACAATATTGTTAAAGTCCGAAAGGCAAATAACACAGCTCCCTCCCTTAAATCCTAACGAGTATTACTTTACGGACAATAGATGGCATCAGGGGCAACTTTTCCAAACTAATATAGTCAATTATTTGACGACCACGCGAGTCAAAAAAGGGTGGTAGGAAGGGAGAGGCTAGATAATTGGTAGTTGGTAAATTGTCCAACGATCGTTTCCTTATTAGGAATGAATATTTTTATCAGAAAATGCTGTGAATTTTTCATTTGCTATCGAAAGCAACCTGAGTTTACTTATGAAAGTGTTAAGTATTTCCTTTCTTCATCAGAACACATGGATATTAAGTCATGTCCCTATACAAGTGACTAAGATAACAATCATCAGCATAGTTAAGGTTGGTGGGACGAGTTTGGGACAGCGCTGCCAAATGGATTTCCTTGAATGGAGAAAATCATTATTTATTACAGATTTAAATAATTTAAGGAGTAATAGTAATATGCCAGAAGTTGCATGACTATGGTGTAATTTGATGTTTTTATAATCAGCGTAATCAACATAGAAATATCGAATAATTAAAAAAAAAATGGTCACATTTCTGTGTCTTCGCCAACGCCTGACTGTGTTGCATCATCCACCTGCGAATTCGTGTTTGTGAATAAGGGAGTTCCAGAGTGCAAATCAGTTATGAAATAAACCTTGTCATCATTTCTTTAGTAAATGTATGCACGTCATGTATGCATGTCATTTAAGCGGTTTTTTGTTTTTGGTTCATTAAACGTTAAAAGAATGCATCGAGTGTTTGTGTGTGTTTGTGTTTGTATATATATATATATATATATATATATATATATATATATATATATATATATATATATATATATATATATAAATATATATATATATATATATATATATATAATGTCACATTAATATTTATCTTTACCAGTAACAGCCACGTTCTTCCTAAATCAATGATAGGCCAATCGGGAATATAAATACCGATTCTGGAAGATCGTTGAGAGAGAGAGAGAGAGAGAGAGAGAGAGAGAGAGAGAGAGAGAGAGAGACAGACAGACAGACAGAGCCTACGTACAAGTCAGGGATGCTGTTGATCTCTGCAAATTAATCAGAAGAGATGGGTATACCTATAACAAGAGTCTATGTTCATTTATATAGATGAGGTGTGGATGTTGTATTAAGCCATTAAAAGATATATAACAATTGTTTATCAATATTCATTTTTATTAGTAAGAATATTGATCGTGATGTTTTTAAGGAGTTTGGTGTTGAGCATAGATTTGGAGAGACGGAGATATAAGTATACATGGTTATGTCTCCGGGATTAATGAAAATATAAATAAAGTTTTTCTCTATACAAAAGGTTGTTTCAAAGGAAGTTTTTTTTTTTTTTTGTTTAACAATATTTAAGTAATCTTAAATCATTGCCAATAAAGGTTTCCCTTTTTGGATGTCAAAAAAAGGTTAATTGAGATCTTTTTCAATGTATTATAAAGTTTTTTCATGTAAACAACAGATACCCTATGATCTATAGAAATGGGAATAAATGTTAGGCTGGTCTAAACAGTCAAATGTTTATCCTTATTTCTATCGGTCATAGGTTCAAGTCCTTGGCCGGCAAGAAATATATATCATTAAAGTGATTTCCCCAATGGTTTGAGATCCCAAGGCAAAGCCAATTCGACAGGTATTTACAAGTTATTTGAATAGATGAAATAATACACGAGATCTATTCAATGTAAATATCAACCACAGTGATATTTGATATCGAATTCTATCCTTTGAAATGTATATACACTGGAAATTCATTTTAATAAATGGTTCTGGCTGGGCAAGGATTCGAACCTAGGTCCTGAGCGGAAACAATGCCTGCATGGAAGACTTTACTAATCGGGCTATCAACAGTGATATAAGTTCCTTTTGAGTCCACTGTACATATACCTGTCGAATTCAGGAATCTGTTTTTAGACTTGAAAACAACCCATCTCCACCATGACCGCTGATTAGTGAGTTTGCAACACGTGGTTATTTATAATAGATATGTATCACTAATACACGGTATTTTAATCAGTGTAAATATCAACCACAATGTCATTAATTATCGAATTCTACTCTTGTGAATGTGTATTCACTGGAAATTCATTTATGGTAAATGCCTCTGACCCGGCAAGGATTCGATCCTATGCCCTGCCTGAGCTGAAACAATACCTGCATGGATGACTTTACCAATCGAGCTATCAAGAGATATTAATTAATTTCAAGTCCACTGTAAATATACCTGTCGAATTCAGGAAACTGATCTTAGACTTGAAATCAACCTATCAGACACCCCAAAGTCAGAGCCTTTTTCAAACTTTAGACCCCCCCCCCACCCCACAAAACGCTCTTACTCCCCAGTTCACTTCTCCCAGCCTGACGAGGGATTAGCCGAGTTTGATTGCGCATCCTTGTCCGTTATCATCCACAAATGGATCCCCTACTCAGTATATATATACATATATATATATATATATATATATATATATATATATATATATATATATATATATATATATATATATATATATATATATATTTATGTGTGTGTGTATATATACATATGTATATGTATATATATATATATATATATATATATATATATACATGTGTGTGTGTATATATACGTATATATGTATGTATACAGTTTTTATATATATATATATATATATATATATATATATATATATATATATATATTTATATATATAAATAAATAAATAAATAAATATATATATATATATATATATATATATATATATATATATATATATATATATATATACACATATATATGTATATATGTATATACAGTATATATATATATATATATATATATATATATATATATATATATATGTATGTATATTTATGTATAAATATGTATGTATATACAATATATATATATATATATATATATATATATATATATATATATATATATATATATATATATACATACATATGTGTGTATGTGTGTGTGTACGCGAAATGGTAGCCAATTTTAACCAGTGCATTTAAATTCATAATCAAATCACTCCTCTTGCTCTCAATACAAAATTCCATTCCTGACCAAATTTCTATTCATTCACTAAATCTTAACCGATGACGTAATGACGCGTGAAGATATTTATTGCCATAAGTAATCCGATGACGCCAATTGCCGCTTTGTACGCAAAGAAACTACTTCTTATTCATTTACGCCTCACTTATTGATATATTTATTTGAAAGAGGCTGCATCCACGTGAAAGATTTACAATTCAACACAATTTTCGTAATCGAAAAAGAAATCCTCAAACATAATTATTATATTTTTTCATGAATTTCTAAAATAATATTTCGGATATTTTTTTAAAGTCACTTGCATCACGGATTTTTTTCCCTTTTTACATTCCAGTGTTTATTTTTTTTACACTAGTATTTTCTATTCATTAACATCTCACTTACTAAAAGATTTATTTGTAAGAGGCTGCATCCACGTGAAAAATTACAATTCTACACAATTTACGTATATGAAAAAAAATACTCAAAAATGTTTATTATATTTTTTCCTGAATTTCTAAAATAATATTTCGGATTTTTTTTTTTATTAATTTATGTTCATCACGCATGTTATATCATTTTTAGTATTCCAGTTTTTTATTTCTACCTTAGTACAAAGTTCAATCTTTTGCCAATATAATGCAACAATCAAGAAACCTTAATCTGCAAAGGCACAAACGCCAAAGGGTTATGTAGTATCCTTCGTGTCACCCGTTTCAAGACATGAAATCCTATTTGCCTATCCCTCTCAGGACCATTATCCTTTCTGTCACGAAGATCCTAATGAGAAAGAAGTTTTGCTGCTAACTTCATCCAAGGAGCCGAGGGAAGGATTATTTCTCTCGACTTTATTATGAAGTAGTTCATCTGAACTTCCTCCGGGAGGCATCCTCGGGTTGAAAAAAATGAGCCACTTATCTGTATTTTGGGGTGAGTGGTTGATGGTTATTGTGAAGTTCGATTAACTGCAACGATATTAGTGATTATACTAGAACAACTGATACTAGTAAGCCAGGCTGTGACGTGATGATGATAGTTATAGTTATAATAATGATAAGATTAATAATCCTGATAATAATAGTAATCATGAACTTCAAAATTTCAAACTTGCATCAAATGTTTTAATGCTGAACAGGCTGACATAAGTCTGTTTATAGTTTAAATATGAAATATCAGTTTTGATGATGTTATTGTTTTTAAAATGTTTTATTCTAATTGTTCATTATTTCTCATATCGTTTCTTCATTTCGTTATTTCCTTTCCTCCCTGGGATATTTTTCCCTGTTGAAGCCCTTGGCCTTATAGCATCTTCGTTTTCCAACTAGGGTTTTAGCTTAGCTAGTAATGATAATAATAACAATAGGAAAATGTACCAACCGTGTGTCACACGATCGTACATAATTCATTTTGTATATATTATGCTTGTATCTTCGCTCTCCCCTCGCACTAAAAAAGAACCTGAAAAATCATGTCTGCTTTTTTCCTCTGTAACAGTGTTGACTTTCGAACATGAAAATTCTTGTTGCTTTGAGATTTTGTAAATAAAGGAGAGTGATCTACAATAAACTAACTCAGTTGCTTTCACACTGCCATTGAGTTCACAACCTTCTCTATTGGCCGTCACATTGGTGACCCCGGAAGTCGACTCGCTCCCACCGCCTTCCACCCCCACCCCTCTCGCCCCTCCATCGTTGGTACTATGACGGAATCTACAGAAGTTGGCGCTGCGGCTGCCGCATTGAAACTTTCACCGTTCGCTAGCGGAGAGGCGTTTGCTTGGTTTCAGCACGATGAAGTCCAGTTTCACATCAAGGGCGTGACTCGCTCATCCACCAAAGCAGATTATGTTCTCGCGGCGATACCCGAGGACACCTTCCCGGAAATATCCGACTGGCTTTGTGAACAAGGAGACACCCCAATAGCGTATGACGCCCTCAAAACATACCTTCTGCAGCAGTACTCGCCGTCGCCAGCCGCCCGTGTAGCAAAGCTTTTTCAGCTCTCGCAACAACCATTGTGGGACCAAAGGGCTTTGCTTGCCCTCAGGGAAATGACCAGTATCACTCGCCTTCAACCTGCCGCAGACGGCTCTCCTCGTGAGGTGAACCTACTTCGTGCCCTTTGGATACGCCGTTTACCCGGACCTATACGCGCTGCCATACCCAATGTCGATAGTTTACCCATAAAAGACTTGATGACCAAAGCCGACGCCCTTATGGACAGCCACTTCAAGACCTCCATCAACGCCTCCACCCCTGACGAAGAGGATGCCTATTCAACGTCAACTGAAGCTGACATGAATGCCGTAGGACATACACGCCAACACCGTGACGTGCCGAAGCAGCGACAAAGCTGCCCACCACCCACCAATCGCTCGCACCCCAACAAACGACTTCTACAGCCACTTACTACCTCCCATCCGCCACAGTTTTGCTACTACCACTTCAGATTCGGGGCAACTGCGAAGAAATGTGCCGAGGATTGTCAGTGGCCCAAAAACGTGTAAGTAGGCCATCGCTCGTGGCGGTGGCCTCCCGTGTTTCTAATCTTTTCTTTTTACATGATGCAAGAACGGGCGTGCGATTCTTGGTACACACGGGTGCTTGTCATTCTCTTTTGCCAAGGAAACTCTTCAAGACACGACGTAGTCTGTCTACATCTGCCGACGTCCGCTTGGTAGCTGCCAATGGATCTGCGATACCCACCTACAGTTACGAGAACCTCACATTATCGTTCGGAAATGGTAAATTCAATTGTAAGTTTCTCGTTGCTGACGTCACATTGCCAATCCTCGGTGCGGATTTCCTCTCTCATTTCCACCTTCTGGTCGATGTCGCCCACCGACGATTGGTCAATGCAGACTCGTACTTGTCGACACCTCTTCAACCCGCCCCCTCTAACCTCGCTCTCCACATTAGTGCACCCACGGATTCCTACGCCCACCTCCTCACGTCGTACCCGGAAGTTTTCCGTCCAGAACTTCGCCAAACGCCCACGGTTCCTGCCAAGCACGGTATTTATCACCATATCAAGACGACGGGACCCCCAGTCTTCACAAAATTCAGACGTCTGGCACCGGAACGATTGGCAACGGCCAAACAGACGTTCGCCGAAATGGAGGAAATGGGCCTTTGCCAAAAGGCCTCCGACCCTTGGTCGTCACCCTTACACATCGTTCTGAAGAAAGACGGCTCCTTCCGTCCGTGTGGGGATTATAGGCGCCTGAACATGCAAACAGAACCGGATCACTACCCCCTCCCAAACATTGCCGACGTGACCTCCTACCTGCACAAAGCAAAGGTTTTCTCTACGCTCGATCTCCTGAAGGGGTATTATCAGGTTCCTATGAACCCAGAAGACATCCCCAAGACTGCCATCACCACTCCGTTTGGTACATACACCTTCAATTACTCCTGTGTTGGCCTTCGTAATGCTGGGGCCACGTTTCAACGTCTCATGGATGGCATCTTAGGGGACCTCCCTTTCTGTGTATGTTATGTGGACGACATACTTGTGTTCTCCTCCTCAAAAGAGGAACACCTCCGTCACTTGCGCATCGCGCTCAACCGCCTGCAACAAAGGAGTCCACTCCCTCCCTGAGGAGGTAGCAGCCGTTCAGAACTTCCCCGTGCCCTTGACCGTCAAAGCTCTGCAGGAATTCTTGGGCATGATCAACTATTATCACCGTTTTCTGCCAGCCATTGCCGCCACTCTTGCTCCCCTCTACGCCTCCCTCAAGGCTTGTATCTTCGCTCTCCCCTCGCACTAAAAAGAACCTGGAAAATCATGTCTGCTTTTTTCCTTTGTAACAGTGTCGACTTTCGAACATGAAAATTCTTGTTGCTTTGAGATTTTGTATATAAAGGAGAGTGTTCTACAATAAACTAACTCAGTTGCTATCACACTGCCTTTGAGTTCACAACCTTCTCTATTGGCCGTCACAAAAAGCATGATAAAAGGTCACTAAAGATTATCAGCCTCTAGCTGAACTTGCTTTATAACCTACTTTACCTCTTTTTCCAGCTGCCTTTCTTACTTCTTGCTGTCTATATTATTCTATCATTTACTTTTTAGTGTAACTACTAGGTTTTCCAAAAAGAATTTGTCTAAAAAATAACTTGTTTTGATAATTTTTCATTTATATTTTTGTTCATAGCGCCTATTCCATTATGTACAGTATTATATTTTGTTATTATTTATTAGAATCATCGTTGACGGGAAATCAAGAATAGGTAGTAGGGTGGCCAGGGTACCAGCTACCCGTTAAGATACCCCCGCTAGAGAGTTATTCGGTACTTTTACTGGCGAGACAGTACTACCTTAGATCCCTCCCTCTGGTTACGGCTCATGTTGTTTTTGCTTTCATATATACCGAATAGTTAGGCCTATTCTTTCCATATTCTCCCCTATCCTCATACACCTGAGAACACTGAGATTACAAAAAGATCCTTCTTCTCTCAAGGGGTTAACTACTGCATTGTAAGTGTTTAGTGGCTTCTTTCCTCTTGATAAGGGTAGAAGAGAGACTGTAGCTATAGTAGGCAGCTCTTCCAGGAGAAGGACACTCCAAAATCAAATCATTGTTCTCGAGTTTTGGGTAGTGCCATAGTCTCTGTACCATGGTCTTCCACTGTCATGGGTTAGAGTTCTCTTGCTGGAAGGTACACTTGAGCACACTATTTTATCTTGTTTCTTTTCCTTTTTTTTTAAGTCTATAGTTTATATATGAAAGATCTAATTAAATGTTGTTACTGTTCTTAGAATACTATTTGTCTTGTAGTTTGTATCCTTGTTTCTTTCCTCACTGGACTATTTTTCCCTGTTGGCGCCCTTGCGCGTGTAGCATTTGGGTTTCCCACCTAGGGTTATAGCTTAGCTTATAATAATAATGATAATAATAATAATAATAATAATAATAATAATAATAATAATAATAATAATAATAATATACCTTTTTCTTTACATCGAGTGACTAAAATAACAGGACCAATTGATTAAATTTCCGAATAAACACACCACTAATTAAAACTTGTTACCAGGCTACAAAGGAAAGTTAATTAGCTTCCTATTTTAAGCAGACATTTGAATGGGTCCGTAATTACAGATTTCATTTCGTTCTGCCTTTTGAGATACAATCTTTCGTCGCATATTTTGCTCTTTTTTTCCGGAATCCTGAACAGGATTGACGTTGCTGGATTATAACAGAGAGATGCCCCTGAATAATTCAGTTTAATTGACTTCAAGAAAAATATTCAAATACTAAAGTACCCGAGCCGGCACACACACACGCATACACACGCGCGCACACACACACACACGTGCAGAGATTCAACCCTTCACACCCCTCCCCCTTTCATAACTACAAACCGCTGATTCGACAATTTGTGGGAGATTTTGGTATCCAACTGTATCTCTTGGGGTACTCCCTCTCACTAGGGAATAACTACTCTCCCTCCCACCTCAGCGTGGCAGGAAAGGTATATATATATATATATATATATATATATATATATATATATATATATATATATATATATATATATATATATATATATATATATATACATATTTATATATATATATATATATATATATATATATATATATATATATATATATATATGTGTGTGTGTGTGTGTGTGTGTGTGTTTATGTAGAGAGAGAGAGAGAGAGAGAGAGAGAGAGAGAGAGAGAGGGAGAGAGAGAGAGTTCTGGTTAATTCAATAACACAGTGAAGGGAGTTTCAGTTCAGTACCACCACTGCACAGAGAGAGAGAGAGAGAGAGAGAGAGAGAGAGAGAGAGAGAGAGAGAGAGAGAGAGAGAGACGGTAGAAGATTATGATCTGGTGATGTCATTCCCTGAGGAAAAACTATAGGCATTAAGTCCTACTTATGGGAAAGTTTTATGGTAATCTTAAATCCATAGTTGGAGATTCTCGGCCAAAACTTCCGTATAAAAAGAAAATATATTTATTTTAAAAATGATATTTACTTTAAACAAGAAATTGTGAAAAGAAAAAAAAAGCCAATGGTATTATATAAAAATCTTGAAAATGGTTTTATTATGAGTAATAGGAGCAAAATTTGACCAATATTTTGATGTAATATTCCTTGGGAAATTTGCTCGTATATGTAGTACTCGAAATAAATGTCAATAATCAGAATAATTGAAACAAAATCATTCATATATCATAGGTTTGTTATGGCCAAAATAAAGAGTGAAATTCGTATTTACGTAAATTCATCATCAACGAACATCGGCTTTGTTCAGTTTGATAACATCAACTTTGTTCATCGGTTAAACCTAAAAAAAATAAAAAGCAAAGGGAAAGTCTGCATTGTTCAATTTCCTAATTTCAACTTTGTTCAGAGATTAAACCTAAAGAAAAGAGCAAATGGAAAATCGACCTTGTTCAATTTGATAACCTCAACTTTGTTCATCGGTTAAACCTAAAAATAAGCAAATGGAAATTATGCTTTATTCAATTTCCTAACCTCAACTCTCTTCATCGATTAAAGCTGAAAAAAAAATTGAAAATCAGGTTTGTTCAATTTGATGATCTCAACTTTGTTCATCGGTTGAACCTAAAAAAGAAGAAAAATGGAAAATATGCTTTTCAATTTCCTTACCTCAACTTTCTTCAGCGATTAAAGCTAAACAGAGCAAATGGATAATTGGCTTTGTTCAATTTGATAACCTCAAATTTTTTCATCGATTAAACCTAAAAAAAAAAGCAAATGGAAATATGCTTTATTCAATTTTCTAACCTTAACGTTCTTAGTTGATTACAGCTGTAAAAAGCATATGTGAAGTCTGCTTTGGTCCAATTCGATAACCTTAACTTTCTTCCTCAATTAAGCCAAAATGAATCAAGTGGTTAGTTATACAAACAACGCTGCCTATTGACAAGTTAAAAATGCTTAAATCCTATGTGAATTGTCGCCAGTTATACATTGGAATATAGGATATAGGAAAGAAATATCTGACTGTACCTGGTTTTAAAGGGTTTCTTTATGAGAAAGACAAAGGACTAATTGAATTTAGGGCACATGAAGGTCGATGAATATGCCCTATTATCAAAAGACTGAACAGGATTTGTATTTATAAATGGTTCTTCTTTTCAGTTTTGTTGTTGATCTGTAGGGATAGATTTTCCAAATGTGAACTTTGGCGGCTTTTGGACATTGTTTTATCAAAGGCCCCTTAAGAGTTTTGCTCCTAACAGACACCGTTGTTGTTTGTTAGTCCATATTTACAAAGACATTGATAAACGTCGCAAATATGTAGTGGATACTTGAAGTTATTTTCATTTAACTATTTTGTTCTCAGTAAGTCCTTCATTTTCTTTATTTCGTAGGATACGGGAGTTGAAGGTCATTTTTATTTATGCTGAAAAGGCCATCTAAGCATTGAAAACGATTATTTTGATATCCTCTGACAAAATGGTCTTTGTTGACGCTACGACTGATGTGCAACATCAGTGATAGCATTTATTTTACCAAAGGATTTGAAGCCCTTGCAGTTATTATTATTATTATTATTATTATTATTATTATTATTATTATCAATTGCCACGCTAATAACTTTAGTTGGAAAAGCAGAAGGCTATAAGCCCAGGGGTCCCATCAGGGAAAATAGCCCAGTAAGGAAAGGAAGCAAGGAAAAATAAAATATTTTAAGAACGGTAACTTTATATTGATATCTCCTATATAAACTATAAAAACATTAAAAAAAAAACAAGAGGAAGAGACATAGAATAGAATAGTGTGCCCGAATGTACCCTCAGGCAAGAGGGCACTGAAACACCAACACGTTGGGCTGGTGAATCTCCATCCGTTTGATATTAATAAAACCAGCACGAACACACGGCTGATTGAATGCCTTTGCCTAAACCATTGAAGAAAGCATAGATGACGTCGATATTAATGAATGACTGGCTATCCTTTGATAAATTTAGCCAATGAATCCTCTGAGGCCCTTTACGTTAATAGGCGTAGGAGGAGATGATGAGGATGATGATGTGTGTCTATTCACATGCAATAAGCATATAATACAGTAAATGATACTAGATATGTAATATATAAGTTAACATGATAAAGATTCAAATTTTAATGTTGCTGTAGGTGAGAGGGCTTCTGTGATGATATCAGTTTCATATTATGTAAAAG
>NC_090735.1:25378200-25405700 GCF_036898095.1 Palaemon carinicauda
CTTTAGGTCACAGGGTTGCAAGTGGTGGTGTTGCAAGAACGCACCCACACACTTTTACAAATCCATTCCTTCTTATGACTAGAAGAGAGAGTCACACATCGTGGAGACTCCATTTTTTCCTTAAGACTAGCATAGGAGGGTCACACATCGTGGAGATTCCATTTTTTTTTTCCTTAAGTCTAGCATAGGAGGGTCACACATCGTGGAGACTCCATTTTTCCCTTAAGACTAGCATAGGAGGGTCACACATCGTGGAGATTCCATTTTTTTTTTCCGTAAGTCTAGCATAGGAGGGTCACACATCGTGGAGATTCCATTTTTTTTCCTTAAGTCTAGCATAGGAGGGTCACACATCGTGGAGACTCCATTTTTCCCTTAAGACTAGCATAGGAGGGTCACACATCGTGGAGATTCCATTTTTTTTTCCTTACGACTAGCACAGAGGGTCATTCATTGTTGTGATTCTATTTATTTATGACTAGCATAGAGATCCACCCATTGTTGTGATTCCGTTTTTTTTATGACTAGCATAGAGATTCACCCATTGTTGTGATTCCGTTTTTTTTTATGACTAGCATAGAGATTCACCCATATTGTGATTCCATTTTTTCAAAAGACTAGCATAGAGATTCACCCATTGTTGTGATTCCATTTTTTATGACTAGCATAGAGATTCACCCATTGTTGTGATTTCATTTTTTCAAAAGACTAGCATAGAGATTCACCCATTGTTGTGATTCCATTTTTTTTTATGACTAGCATAGAGATTCACCCATTGTTGTGATTTCATTTTTTCAAAAGACTAGCATAGAGGTTCACCCATTGTTGTGATTACATTTTTTTATGAATGGTATAAAGGTTCACCCATAGTTGTGATTCCATTTTATTTCCTCCAGCATAGTGTCACCCATAGTTGTGACCTCATTTTTCCCTGACTAGCCTAGAGGGTCACCTACTGTATAGTGGTGATTCCATTTTTTTTCCTTAAGTCTAGCTTAGGAGGGTCACACATCGTGGAGACTCCATTTTTTCCTTAAGACTAGCATAGGAGGGTCACACATCGTGGAGATTCCATTTTTTTCCTTAAGACTAGCACAGAGGGTCATTCATTGTTGTGATTCCATTTATTTATGACTAGCATAGAGATCCACCCATTGTTGTGATTCCGTTTTTTTATGACTAGCATAGAGATTCACCCATTGTTGTGATTCCGTTTTTTTTTTATGACTAGCATAGAGATTCACCCATTGTTGTGATTCCATTTTTTCAAAAGACTAGCATAGAGATTCACCCATTGTTGTGATTCCATTTTTTTATGACTAGCATAGAGATTCACCCATTGTTGTGATTTCATTTTTTCAAAAGACTAGCATAGAGATTCACCCATTGTTGTGATTCCATTTTTTTTATGACTAGCATAGAGATTCACCCATTGTTGTGATTTCATTTTTTCAAAAGACTAGCATAGAGGTTCACCCATTGTTGTGATTACATTTTTTTTATGAATGGTATAAAGGTTCACCCATAGTTGTGATTCCATTTTATTTCCTCCAGCATAGTGTCACCCATAGTTGTGACCTCATTTTTCCCTGACTAGCCCAGAGGGTCACCTACTGTATAGTGGTGATTCCATTTTTTATTGTGTAGTACAGTTGTCATATATATCATTACTTTTTGGATGCATTACAACCGGACAGCCTAAGCTCACCCATTTACGTGGCGCTGGTTTTCAAGTTAGGCTCCTGTTAGATTACTTGCAAGGCTTGCTATATTTGGTGATAATTCTTTCTCGAAGGGCATTTTTCGCAGCCTGTGTGCATTTTCCCCAGCTCCATCTTCATCCTTCCTTCCATGAGACTCTTGCGTAAGGCTAGAGCGTCTTTCCCCTCCGTGTAATTTCTGGCACGGTCAACATCGTACCTTGTGTTGTTGAGTTTTTCTTGTCGCTGTCTCCACAAACACTTAGCAAAATGACTGCTGATGAAATCAGTGCATTTGTGGACTTGGCAGAAAGACAAGGCTATGAGGGAGAAGCATTGCGAAGGTATGTGCGGGAGCTCATGAATGAAGACAAAGCCCGGAGAAGGACAGGGCAAGAAAGGATGCGGTATGAAAGAGAGAGAGCGCATGAATTAAGAATGCAGGAGATGGACACCCGATTGGCACAACTCAACCACTTGCCACCTCAATGCAATGTTGCCAAAGTCCAGCAGGACAATCTCAGGAAGGTCCAGTTCATAGAAGGAGTTACCAAAAAACTCCCTACAGTGGAGTTCCAGATAACCACGCCCCAGCTCCATAGGAAGTGCGGACTAGGGGAAATGAGCGACATCGGACATGAGGGCTACGATTTGCGCTTGGGTCAAGAGCCCATGACGGTGGTACGAGTGCCCCTCAGATGCAAGAAGGCTGCCAAGCCGGAGCCTAAAGCATTGAGGACGCGACCTGCAGGGAAAGACAACTGGCTAGGTACCATTAACCTTGGGGAAATACCTTGGCTAAGTGAGGAGGCCCAAGAGTTTTCCTCCTCCAGCAGTGAGTCTGAGCCTCATACGCCAGAAGTTAATTCTGGTGAAGGTGTGCTGCATCCCACCACAGGGGATAGAGCTATTTCCAGCACCATGCCAGAGGTCTCAGAGGAGGGCCAGGCGTCCCCCCCTTCCAGAACTGAGTCTAAGCCTTGTACCCGAGAGAGCTCCCCAGCTAAAGCAATGATGCTTCCCAACAGGCCAGAGGCCTCAGAGGAGGACCGAGGGGCAGCACCCATCATTCCAGAGACCCCCAGGGGCCAAACAGAGCCCATCAGATTTCAGCTGTCGGACAAGACGCTGGAAAACTACGGGAAAGTTGCTGATTCAGACAAAGCAAAAAGAATTACTCTCTCAAAGGAGAACTTCCTGCAGAAGGATGGGGTGCTCCTCAGAATCACCCGAGGTTCTCACGATCCTGCTGAGGCCCTGCGCCAGCATGTAGTTGTCCCCTATAATTCCCGCTTGTCGGTGCTACGAATGGCCCATGAGGGACTGGGAGAGCACTCTAGGGTGAAGCGCACAACCCAACTGCTGCAGCCCCATTTCTTCCGGCCGGGCTTGCAGAAGGGTGTTAAGGCTTCCGCAACCTCTTGCCATCCGTGCCAAGTCATCGGTAACTCTAAGAAAATAGTGCCAAGGGCCTCGCTCCAACTTATCCCATCCATAAGTGTTACAGAGATGACACAATTCTTTTATTGGTTTGGCTTTCCAGCCACATTTCAGAGGGATGAGGGTTTCCACTTCATGGCAGAGGAGTCACGACCTCTGACCATACTCGTGATTCATTTTTGGCTTCGCCAGGTGCAGGCAGGAATTCCCAACTGTGGAGTTTACTTAAATGGCAGCATAAATTTCTTCCAGACATGGGAAAAACTCCAAACTCAAGAGAAAGAACTCTCAGGCATGGGCTCATCTCTTGAGCACCTTGCTTCCTATCGCACTGACCATGTGTTCCCACAGACATTCCTAACGGACCATAACCATCTAACCTACTTGTCTGAGCTACGTAATGGGAATAAAGGGCTCATGAGGTGCGGCATAGACCTCCAGAACTACAACTGGAAGGTCAAGCGCCTAAAGAACTCGTATGAGAGAGATGTGTTCTCCCGGCATTAGTGCCCAATGCACAGTGCCATGTCCATAGCGTAGCCATAGTCAGTAGGTTAATTTAGTTTGTGTGAAAAAATATTTATTGGCCTTGGTGTCTCCCCAGGTAGATAAACTTGAGGAGCCATCTTGGCATCATTATTTGCATTGAATTTATTTTCATGTATTTATTTTATCCTTTTTTTTGCATATATGCCAATTTTCTTTAATTTTATGCCTACCACTGCACTAGGTCACTTAACTTTAACCATCTTTTACATTTTATTTTCAATTTTGCATTTTTTAATTTTTTCAGTTGCTGCCTCACAGCCAGCATACTTATTTCTATGTGGCACTTAAAGTTAATTTACTGTCAAAATAACGTAAAATGATGACCCTAGTTGCAGCTTAGATATTTATCCATTATCGTGGTGAGACTCAATGAGGTAGGAATCATTAAGGCTAGTGGCTTCAGACCTTGCTTGCAGAGTTCTTGTCCTGTTTTAGGACAAAATCTCTGCTAAAATGGGGGGCTGTTAGTAATGGCGGTCATTACGCCACCTTTTTTCAAATAACAAAAGACCCCGCCAGCAAGCATGGGTCGAAATGCCACGAGTTTTGGGACCCTACCCAGAGTCTCACCCCCCTCCCACCATCCTATACCAGTCTACTCCCCCTGAGATCTCAATTTCAGCTACCTTCTACGAGTCACGTGACAACATCGAGGTCCCAGGAGGAGGGAAGCGAGCTGTGAAGGATGTGGGGACACGTGACCAAGCCTGACCAATAGGACACCGGTCAGGCCAATCCCCCCTACCCGCCCCCCCTCAATTGGGGGTAAAGTGGGGTTGATCTACCCAGGGAAAACTGGAGATCCTTCTTCGCGACTCAGCCTCCATTAGGAGAACATCTCCCTCTCTTCTTCACTCAACCTCCTTGAGGGAAACAACATCGCTCTTCACCCTCAAGACATCAGGAAGGCAGGACCTCTGTCTACATCTTTCCATAAGGGAAGGAAACCAGAGTCTTTTTACTAAAGGTAAGGTGTCTGATTTTGAGATTCTCAATATCCTTCCCCAACCCCCCATCCCTTCCTTATCACATCCCATTTTTCCTTATCCTCTACAGAAAATCCTACCCACTGAACCTTGTATCCTATCCCCTATACCCAGACCACGTGTACTGTTTAGTCCTAGTTTTAATACATTCACCCTGTGACAGTGTTGATTCCCATGTGTAACGTTTAAATCCCTAAGCTTGGCATTGTCATTTAATTTGCTTAAAAGTCTTAACCACACGACTTCATCGTGTTCCAAGCCGGTAGAAGTAAGTGTGCTGATAATAATTCAATTTATTTCCCCCTTCCAGGGAACGTGATTGCTGTGCTGGAGTTTCATCCACGGTCCCCCCCAAACTCCACCCGAAGCTCCTCGTGGCATAAATTACAATATAAATAATTAGCTGTTGTGCTCCCCTTTTCTTTTATTAATTTTTATTTAAATATTATTGTAAATACATATATTTGTCAGTATTCCTTGTATCATTGCTGACTGGCGACCTACCATTATTATTTGTTTTGTTATGGCCCTTGAGTCCCTTAAGCAAGGCCGGACTCGAACCAGTGGCCCGTAACATATTGGCGACCAAATGCCAGGATTCGCTAAGACAGTAATTTCAAATTATTTTATCAAAGTCAAATTCCCCCCTTTTTCTGTCTTTAGCGACTTGACGAACCTCAATTTAATTTCAAGTAAATTATATTATCACTGGAGTTGGAACCGTGGAAGAAAACAGCAAAAGCATTCTATTCTCATTGTTAAAGTATTGTGTTTATTAGTGACTGTGTTCGCACCGCGAACCCTTTTGTTTTGAAACCCACGTGGAAGAAGTTTAGTCCTATTGTGTAGCAGGCTAGCCAACCGCGTGAGAAGAATTTGTGTTCTTTTTTCTGAGTGTTTATTATCACAGTGGTTAAAATTTTTCATTTATTAAAACATTGTGCATTAGGTGAATGTCTTATTGTGTTATTTTGTGTTTAAAAAAGAAAATAAGTGAAGTGAAACTTACGATATTTTAGGACAAAAAGCGTGGCAGGCTGAGCACGTGTTCATTTCAAAACATGGCCAACCTGATATAACTCAGCCCATCGCCGTGTTTCCGGACGAAGCCAAGGTTTAATATTGTCTGCAATTATTATCTTTGTCAATTGTTTACCAATGCTATGCAGACCCGAGATTTTAGTCGAATTATTGTACATTGGTAAGTGATTCACGCACATCAATCATTTAATCTTGTGCATGGAATATTTTATCATTCATCTTTAGTGCTAGGATACCGGCTAGTCTCATATCGGAACTTTTGGCTTACGATTCACGTAAACGTTTTACGGCCGTGAGGCATAATTCTGTAGAGTAACGGTAAGACCACGTGGCATTCCTTATTTCGATTTTTTTTTTCCTTTTGATAGTAAGGGTTCTTAATTTCATTTTATTACTTTCGTGGGATATTATTTTCATGTACATTATTGATAGGGATAAATTTTTCATTCATATATATTGTGCAGTGAGTGATTGTTTAATTTCGTGTTAAAACTAAGTGAATTGAAATTTACGAAATTTTAGGAAGAAACCGTGATAGACTAAAACACGTGTCTATTTCCTGTGTTGGTAACCGTAAGCACACGTGGCATTCTTTATTTCAATTTTTCCTTTTCACAGTAAGGGTATGCAATTTCATTTTGTTACTTTCATGGGGTATTATTTTTATGTACATTTTTGAAAGGGGTAATTTTCGTAAGATTGTGTAACATTGTTACATTGTTAACCTAAAGATAAAGGATTTATGATATCACATTCAATTTAATTTTTTCAGTCAGGGTATAGGATCATTTAGATAAAATATTTGGAGGTGTAATTTTTTAAACTAATTTTGTTTTTATTAAAGGGAAAGTATGTAAAGGGGTTGATGTTCTTAACGAAGCATTAAGCAATCTTCGTGACATTGTTTGTTTATTTAATTTGTTATACTTTAAGTATAAATACAAACTTTGCTTTAGGTCACAGGGTTGCAAGTGGTGGTGTTGCAAGAACACACCCACACACTTTTACAAATCCATTCCTTCTTATGACTAGAAGAGAGAGTCACACATCGTGGAGACTCCATTTTTTCCTTAAGACTAGCATAGGAGGGTCACACATCGTGGAGATTCCATTTTTTTTTCCTTAAGTCTAGCATAGGAGGGTCACACATCGTGGAGACTCCATTTTTCCCTTAAGACTAGCATAGGAGGGTCACACATCGTGGAGATTCCATTTTTTTTTTCCGTAAGTCTAGCATAGGAGGGTCACACATCGTGGAGATTCCATTTTTTTTCCTTAAGTCTAGCATAGGAGGGTCACACATCGTGGAGACTCCATTTTTCCCTTAAGACTAGCATAGGAGGGTCACACATCGTGGAGATTCCATTTTTTTTCCTTAAGACTAGCACAGAGGGTCATTCATTGTTGTGATTCCATTTATTTATGACTAGCATAGAGATCCACCCATTGTTGTGATTCCGTTTTTTTTATGACTAGCATAGAGATTCACCCATTGTTGTGATTCCGTTTTTTTTATGACTAGCATAGAGATTCACCCATTGTTGTGATTCCATTTTTTCAAAAGACTAGCATAGAGATTCACCCATTGTTGTGATTCCATTTTTTTATGACTAGCATAGAGATTCACCCATTGTTGTGATTTCATTTTTTCAAAAGACTAGCATAGAGATTCACCCATTGTTGTGATTCCATTTTTTTTTTATGACTAGCATAGAGATTCACCCATTGTTGTGATTTCATTTTTTCAAAAGACTAGCATAGAGGTTCACCCATTGTTGTGATTACATTTTTTTTATGAATGGTATAAAGGTTCACCCATAGTTGTGATTCCATTTTATTTCCTCCAGCATAGTGTCACCCATAGTTGTGACCTCATTTTTCCCTGACTAGCCTAGAGGGTCACCTACTGTATAGTGGTGATTCCATTTTTTTTCCTTAAGTCTAGCTTAGGAGGGTCACACATCGTGGAGACTCCATTTTTTCCTTAAGACTAGCATAGGAGGGTCACACGTCGTGGAGATTCCATTTTTTTTCCTTAAGACTAGCACAGAGGGTCATTCATTGTTGTGATTCCATTTATTTATGACTAGCATAGAGATCCACCCATTTTTGTGATTCCGTTTTTTTATGACTAGCATAGAGATTCACCCATTGTTGTGATTCCGTTTTTTTTATGACTAGCATAGAGATTCACCCATTGTTGTGATTCCATTTTTTCAAAAGACTAGCATAGAGATTCACCCATTGTTGTGATTCCATTTTTTTATGACTAGCATAGAGATTCACCCATTGTTGTGATTTCATTTTTTCAAAAGACTAGCATAGATGTTCACCCATTGTTGTGATTACATTTTTTTTATGAATGGTATAAAGGTTCACCCATAGTTGTGATTCCATTTTATTTCCTCCAGCATAGTGTCACCCATAGTTGTGACCTCATTTTTCCCTGACTAGCCCAGAGGGTCACCTACTGTATAGTGGTGATTCCATTTTTTATTGTGTAGTACAGTTGTCATATATATCATTACTTTTTGGATGCATTACAACCGGACAGCCTAAGCTCACCCATTTTCGTGGCGCTGGTTTTCAAGTTAGGCTCCTGTTAGATTACTTGCAAGGCTTGCTATATTTGGTGATAATTCTTTCTCGAAGGGCATTTTTCGCAGCCTGTGTGCATTTTCCCCAGCTCCATCTTCATCCTTCCTTCCATGAGACTCTTGCGTAAGGCTAGAGCGTCTTTCCCCTCCGTGTAATTTCTGGCACGGTCAACTTCGTACCTTGTGTTGTTGAGTTTTTCTTGTCGCTGTCTCCTCAAACACTTAGCAAAATGACTGCTGATGAAATCAGTGCATTTGTGGACTTGGCAGAAAGACAAGGCTATGAGGGAGAAGCATTGCGAAGGTATGTGCGGGAGCTCATGAATGAAGACAAAGCCCGGAGAAGGACAGGGCAAGAAAGGATGCGGTATGAAAGAGAGAGAGCGCATGAATTAAGAATGCAGGAGATGGACACCCGATTGGCACAACTCAACCACTTGCCACCTCAACGCAATGTTGCCAAAGTCCAGCAGGACAATCTCAGGAAGGTCCAGTTCATAGAAGGAGTTACCAAAAAACTCCCTACAGTGGAGTTCCAGATAACCACGCCCCAGCTCCATAGGAAGTGCGGACTAGGGGAAATGAGCGACATCGGACATGAGGGCTACGATTTGCGCTTGGGTCAAGAGCCCATGACGGTGGTACGAGTGCCCCTCAGATGCAAGAAGGCTGCCAAGCCGGAGCCTAAAGCATTGAGGACGCGACCTGCAGGGAAAGAAAACTGGCTAGGTACCATTAACCTTGGGGAAATACCTTGGCTAAGTGAGGAGGCCCAAGAGTTTTCCTCCTCCAGCAGTGAGTCTGAGCCTCATACGCCAGAAGTTAATTCTGGTGAAGGTGTGTTGCATCCCACCACAGGGGATAGAGCTATTTCCAGCACCATGCCAGAGGTCTCAGAGGAGGGCCAGGCGTCCCCCCCTTCCAGAACTGAGTCTAAGCCTTGTACCCGAGAGAGCTCCCCAGCTAAAGCAATGATGCTTCCCAACAGGCCAGAGGCCTCAGAGGAGGACCGAGGGGCAGCACCCATCATTCCAGAGACCCCCAGGGGCCAAACAGAGCCCATCAGATTTCAGCTGTCGGACAAGACGCTGGAAAACTACGGGAAAGTTGCTGATTCAGACAAAGCAGAAAGAATTACTCTCTCAAAGGAGAACTTCCTGCAGAAGGATGGGGTGCTCCTCAGAATCACCCGAGGTTCTCACGATCCTGCTGAGGCCCTGCGCCAGCATGTAGTTGTCCCCTATAATTCCCGCTTGTCGGTGCTACGAATGGCCCATGAGGGACTGGGAGAGCACTCTAGGGTGAAGCGCACAGCCCAACTGCTGCAGCCCCATTTCTTCCGGCCGGGCTTGCAGAAGGGTGTTAAGGCTTCCGCAACCTCTTGCCATCCGTGCCAAGTCATCGGTAACTCTAAGAAAATAGTGCCAAGGGCCTCGCTCCAACTTATCCCATCCATAAGTGTTACAGAGATGACACAATTCTTTTATTGGTTTGGCTTTCCAGCCACATTTCAGAGGGATGAGGGTTTCCACTTCATGGCAGAGGAGTCACGACCTCTGACCATACTCGTGATTCATTTTTGGCTTCGCCAGGTGCAGGCAGGAATTCCCAACTGTGGAGTTTACTTACATGGCAGCATAAATTTCTTCCAGACATGGGAAAAACTCCAAACTCAAGAGAAAGAACTCTCAGGCATGGGCTCATCTCTTGAGCACCTTGCTTCCTATCGCACTGACCATGTGTTCCCACAGACATTCCTAACGGACCATAACCATCTAACCTACTTGTCTGAGCTACGTAATGGGAATAAAGGGCTCATGAGGTGCGGCATAGACCTCCAGAACTACAACTGGAAGGTCAAGCGCCTAAAGAACTCGTATGAGAGAGATGTGTTCTCCCGGCATTAGTGCCCAATGCACAGTGCCATGTCCATAGCGTAGCCATAGTCAGTAGGTTAATTTAGTTTGTATGAAAAAATATTTATTGGCCTTGGTGTCTCCCCAGGTAGATAAACTTGAGGAGCCATCTTGGCATCATTATTTGCATTGAATTTATTTTCATGTATTTATTTTATCCTTTTTTTTGCATATATGCCAATTTTCTTTAATTTTATGCCTACCACTGCACTAGGTCACTTAACTTTAACCATCTTTTACATTTTATTTTCAATTTTGCATTTTTTAATTTTTTCAGTTGCTGCCTCACAGCCAGCATACTTATTTCTATGTGGCACTTAAAGTTAATTTACTGTCAAAATAACGTAAAATGATGACCCTAGTTGCAGCTTAGATATTTATCCATTATCGTGGTGAAACTCACTGAGGGAGGAATCATTAAGGCTAGTGGCTTCAGACCTTGCTTGCAGAGTTCTTGTCCTGTTTTAGGACAAAATCCCTGCTAAAATGGGGGGCTGTTAGTAATGGCGGTCATTACGCCACCTTTTTTCAAATAACAAAAGACCCCGCCAGCAAGCATGGGTCGAAATGCCACGAGTTTTGGGACCCTACCCAGAGTCTCACCCCCCTCCCACCATCCTATACCAGTCTACTCCCCCTGAGATCTCAATTTCAGCTACCTTCTACGAGTCACGTGACAACATCGAGGTCCCAGGAGGAGGGAAGCGAGCTGTGAAGGATGTGGGGACACGTGACCAAGCCTGACCAATAGGACACCGGTCAGGCCAATCCCCCCTACCCGCCCCCCCTCAATTGGGGGTAAAGTGGGGTTGATCTACCCAGGGAAAACTGGAGATCCTTCTTCGCGATTCAGCCTCCATTAGGAGAACATCTCCCTCTCTTCTTCACTCAACCTCCTTGAGGGAAACAACATCGCTCTTCACCCTCAAGACATCAGGGAGGCAGGACCTCTGTCTACATCTTTCCATAAGGGAAGGAAACCAGAGTCTTTTTACTAAAGGTAAGGTGTCTGATTTTGAGATTCTCAATATCCTTACCCAACCCCCCATCCCTTCCTTATCACATCCCATTTTTCCTTATCCTCTACAGAAAATCCTACCCACTGAACCTTGTATCCTATCCCCTATACCCAGACCACGTGTACTGTTTAGTCCTAGTTTTAATACATTCACCCTGTGACAGTGTTGATTCCCATGTGTAACGTTTAAATCCCTAAGCTTGGCATTGTCATTTAATTTGCTTAAAAGTCTTAACCACACGACTTCATCGTGTTCCAAGCCGGTAGAAGTAAGTGTGCTGATAATAATTCAATTTATTTCCCCCTTCCAGGGAACGTGATTGCTGTGCTGGAGTTTCATCCACGGTCCCCCCCAAACTCCACCCGAAGCTCCTCGTGGCATAAATTACAATATAAATAATTAGCTGTTGTGCTCCCCTTTTCTTTTATTAATTTTTATTTAAATATTATTGTAAATACATATATTTGTCAGTATTCCTTGTATCATTGCTGACTGGCGACCTACCATTATTATTTGTTTTGTATGGCCCTTGAGTCCCTTAAGCAAGGCCGGACTCGAACCAGTGGCCCGTAACAATATATATATATATATATATATATATATATATATATATATATATATATATATATATATATATATATATATATATTAGGGCGTATTGTTATACTTTTATTAAATCTCTTACTAGTTTTCTTATCCACATTGTTTACAGTTATGCAAGAATTAGAGAGAGAGAGAGAGAGAGAGAGAGAGACTGTGATATAATTCTATAATCTCTGAACAAATCTTTCAATACATTGTAGGAGGTGTTGGGTTAAATTGAAAATTACATCACTGCGCCATTGAAATTTTTTTATTTTTTTCTGTGGAAATTGAAAATACGTCTCCAAGTTCTCGGAAATTATATCAAAATCGTAGTCTAGGCTTCAAGTAATTACTATACGATGAACTCATTTACTGAATATCTCACAGAATAAATTACTCGACGGCCTAAAATCCAATGGAAAAAAAAGAAAAGAAATAATTACTACAAATTTCAATTACACGAGTTTTCATTATTCTAGAATACAGAAGCCGTTAATTGATTCGGAATTTTTTTTTTTACTGTTTGTTTGTTTTTACGTTGTTGATTGATTGGATTTCTATATATAAATTTATGTGTGTATATATATATATATATATATATATATATATATATATATATATATATATATATATATATATATATATATGTGTGTGTGTGTGTGTGTGTGTGTATGTATATATATAGAGGCTATATCATCATCATCATCATCATCGTCATCATCATCATCATCATCATCTCCTCCCATGCCTATTGAGGCAAAGGCCTCGGTTAAATTTCCCCAGCCATCTAGCTTGAGCTTTTAAATCAATACTTCTCCAGTCATCATTCCTACTTCATGTTTCATAGTCCTCGGCCACGTAAGCCTTGGTCTCCCAACTCTTGTTATGCCTTGTGGAGCCCAATTGAAAGTTTAAGGAAGTAATCTCTATTGCCCAAACAATCTCCATCTACCCCTCGCTATGATCTCATCCACAGATATGGCACTCAAGTATTCTCTCTTGAGGTTTCATTTCTAATCCTGTCCTTCCATTCAACTCCCAATATTCTTCGGAGGTTTTTTTTCTCAAATCTACAAAGTCTGTTGGACATTGTTTCATTGTTATACCACGACTCTTGTCCATACAGGAACACAGATCTCACTAAACTGATATATAGCCTGATTTTTATCTGTAATTTCAGGCGATTTGATTTCCAAATTTTACTTAACTTAGCCATTGTTTGATTTGCTTTTTACAATCTTTCATTAAACTGAAATTCTAAATGCCCTGTATTAGAGATCATAGTTCCATCATAATTAAATGATTCCACCTCATTAATCCTATCTCCGTCCAATGGTATTTCATCTTCCTTTGCATATTCCGTTCTCATCATCTCTGCTTTTCTTCTATTTATCCTGAGCTTAACCTCATGTGATATTTCATGCATCCTGGTGAGCAAGCTTTGCAAGGCCTGTGGTGTTCTACTAATAAGGACAGTGTCATCAGCATACTCTATGTCAGGTAATTTCCTGTCACCAATCCTGTCCAATCCATCTCCACCAACCTCATCTGTTCTATGCATTAAAAAACCCATGGGGAGGATAAGCAACATAGGTGACAACACATTCCCTTGGAGTACTCCATTGTTCACTGTAAATTCGTTTGTAAGGACTCCATCAACGTTAACTCTGCACTTGCTATGCTCATGAGCAGACTTAATCAAATTTATTTATATTTAGGAGGAACTCCATAATAACGCAAGGCCCTCCACAAAATTTGCCATTGAACACTATGCACGGCTTTTTCATTATCCACAAATGCCTTCAAAAGTGGATTTCTATATAGTACACATTGCTGTGCCACGTCTTAAAATGAAAATTTGGTCAGTACAACTTCTACTTTTTCTAAATCCTGCTTGTTTATCTTAACTTGTCTTCAGCATTTCTTTGTAGTGTCTTTAGATTGAGTATACTATATATTTTCATGACATCTGACGTACGTGTGATGCCTCTGTAACTATTGCAATCAGGCAAATTTTCTTTTTTTGCCAATATCACCAACACTTCTAGTTCCTATTCATTATGTTTTGCCTTCACTCACCACATTCTACAAAACAATATTATGAGTATGCTAGGAGTCACTTCATTTTCGGCCAATATCATCTTAGCAGTGTTTTATATATTCATATGTATATATATATATATATATATATATATATATATATATATATATATATATATATATATATATATATATATATATATATATATATATATATATATATATATATATATATAAAAGATAATCTTTCACTAAAGCTCGGGATATTCATTCATTCATTCATATAAGCGACAAATACTTCTTATTTTTTTATAACAGCCTCTGGTCGTCAAGGATTCGAACCACGACCAGGGTAAACTGAGGTTACAGTCGACTAATTTACCACGCTTCATAATTGCTTGGTTAGATGAAATATTTTCTTCTGAACATATTTATCATACGAAATAAAACTTATTTATCTGGTTTCTTACAATCATGTCCAGATATTTTTAGAGCTAGGAGAACGAGAGATGCATTAAAACCATATGCCAGTAATGTATTGTATTTCCCGAGTAGAGTTCATTAAATTTTAATATCGAATTTCCTTGAAGTGCATAAGAATAAGTTAATATTTTATATTATAATATCTGTTATTCGTACAACTCTCTGACTGAGTCGATTTAGTACTGCTTCTACCAATGATCATAATCATACCTAAATATCAAACAAATTAATATGATAGGATGTTATATACAATATGAATATATATATATATATATATATATATATATATATATATATATATATATATATATATATATATATATATATATATGTGTGTGTGTGTGTGTGTGTGTGTGTGTGTATGTGTGTGGTTATTCATTCTTGTCTATTCCAAGTAAGGGAGAGGAATGGTTAATGGAGGTATAATGTATAGCACAAGTATAAAGACAGAGCATTATATTGCTACTTTTATGAAGCCTAATTAGGATAAAGGCGGACTTTGTTACATAAGCTTTTAGAAGAGGGAAGTGCAATTAATATTTCAATGAAGGCTTTGAACTTACTTCCTTTTCATTAAGAAAATTACTTTGGTGTTGAGAGGATGATGTTATATACAAAGTTTCCATATTACAACAACGGTATGAGACAAATAAAAATACTCTTTGTTAAAGGAAACTAGTTGAATTCGATATAGTAATATACCTTTGGTATTATTGAATAAATTACGAACTGCATGGTTTGGTCATGCTCTTCTCACTCCCCCAGAGAGATTAGTTCACCAAACATTTAATTGGGCTCCACAAGGCACTAAAAGAGTTGGAATATCCAGACCTACAGGGCTGAAAACTTTGGAGAGTGAAGTAGGAGATGATGAATGGAGAAGTATTGATTTAAAAGTACTCAAGATAGAGGCGACTGGCGAAATTTAACCTAGGCCCTTTGCGTCAATAGGTGTAGGAGGGTATGATGATGATGATGATGAATAAATGAAAATTAATTAGCTTTTTTTAGTGAAAAGTGATATCTGTCACCAATGAAGTCGGTTTTGTCGATCATAATTTCTCTTGACATTAACATAGATTCTGTATATTATAGACGGCAGGAGCGTATAAATGAGAATTGAAATATTACTGGTTTCAAGTCTTCATGAAAAGTGTTTTCCTACCCCACCCCTTTCATAGAAAAGTCAAGGCGCATTGCAGGATCCACAAGATTGGTTTGGTATTTGCAATATTTAGATATTTATAGAATCATGTAGCGTAGTTCCCCTTAATCGCCTAATCCCCGTTACTATAGCAGTTCGAAATCAAGAAAGTTTTCAACCTTTCATTGAAAGACTTTATATCATCAGTCTTCCTAAGGCTAAATGAGACCTTGTTCTATAATCTTGGGTCTGCTTACTGGAAAGATCTAGAACCAATAGTCATGGTGTCTATTGGCTCCATTGACATGAAGCCACTCGTAACTAGTCTCGTGATGACACGATTTGTTGGTTGTGGATGTAGCAAATCTCTTGAATGTTTTGGACGTCCAGTTCTGTAAATTGATGAGCCATTCCAGATATCCTAAAAATCCTCCTAGCTTTTAATGTGCTTCCAGAGTAATTCATTGAGTACAGGGGTGATCCTTTCTTGGAATATAACAGCTTTGTACACCCTAGTCTTCTGTTTATTACCTCCGCCAACGGAGTTGGAAGGAGGTTATGTTTTACCCCCTGTTTGTGTGTTTGTTTGTTTGTGAACAGCTTCCTAGGCAAACTCGTAGAGTAATGAAACTTGCAGGGGAAAAGCTTGAAATCATTAAATTTTAGAAGGTCAAGGTCAAGGTCACGGTAAAGCAGAATATCCAATTCTCGTAATCGGCCATTAGTTTGAACATCGTTGTCAGACTCTTCAAAATTGGTTCATATTTGAGTGCATGAAAATCCACGCCAATTAATACATGTTAAGGTCAAGGTCAAAGTCGAGCAAACGGTTGAGAAATAAGCTGCCGCGGCGGAGGTCTGCGCTCTAGTGAGTGCCCCTCTAGCTCTGCAATGTAACTTTAAGTCATACAGGTGGTAAGATGTAATAGGCAGATTTGCATTGGTCCATCCTGGTAATAACAACACAGTAAATCATAAGTTTCTTAACAGATCACTCATCCACATTTTTCTGTGCAAAAGCAATGTTTCCGAAATTGTATTCAGCTTTTGTTACTATATTATCTATTTGACAACTGAGTGACAAATTACAGTTCAGTAGCACATCTAGGTCATGAACTCTACTAGATGTAGAGATGAAATGATCATTAATATCCATTTTGATATTCCCAAAGGTTTCTTAACTGATTTTGCTTTCACAACACCATAAACTCAATTTTATTTTCATAAGATTTTAACTGTTTAAGATAATGTCACACATTCCCTAGCATCAGCTTGAACTTTATGTCTCTGTAATTCTTTTAACAGACCAATAGTAAAAATAGGAAATTGTAGTGGGTCTAGTACACTCCCCTGGGTCATCCTTCTTTTGAATAGATCACATGATAGATAGGAATTTCTGAATTCGCAAACAATACTTTTTGTAAAACAAATATTCAGCGTGAATAACCTCATCTCCTCCTACGCTTAATGACGCAAAGGGCCTCGGTAAGGTTTCGTTTTTTGGATCTTTATAGAACTATCTGCTCAGTTATCAGCAGCCATTACCTGGTACTTCCTGGTCTTGGGTGGAGAAAGGCTTGGGCGCTGATCTTATGATATGGGGTTAGTCTCAAGGACATTGTCCTGCTTGCTAGGGCAGTGTCACTGTCCCATGTCCTTTCCATTCATGAGCGGCCTTTAAATCTTTAAAGTGATATCAGGAAGCTACATTGATTTTCGTCATTTCCAACAGATCGTTTTTGAAGCATACAGTTTTCTCCGTAAAATCTAATTCCATGTATATAACCACCAGAGAATCTTTATTTCATTCATATCTTCTATTACACCATCTAGATGATATACTGTATTCATATTTGTTGCTGCTACAGAACAGATAATTTCATCAGTTAAATAAACATTCGCATATGTATTTTTGAGTAATATTGATGTGCACACTTTCTAAACAACGAATTTCCTGCCATTTCCATCTACAGGGAAACAAACACGAAAGTGTTGTTATTCTAACATTATTGAATGTCAACAAGTTATTCGTTACGAAATCAAAATATCAAATATTAATTACATATCCTAGATGAAGATGTTTTATTTTTATTTTTTTGCAGTTTACAGCATAATCCCACTTCCAGAAACAAAGTATTATGTACAATTGTACAGAAATATGTTTAAATGTTACTCTTATATTTTCCATGAACATATTTTATGATAAACTCTCATGCTTTTAATCCTGCCACATACGACTTATTTTATTTTGCTTGTATCCTTTTCGCGAAGTCTAATAATTGACATTTTTATGTTCGTGGGGAATGCATTAAATAAAGATTTATCCTTTTTGATATCAAGGTTTGCTGAAAGGGCTTTTCTTTTATCTCTCAAATTAAATTATTTCATATTGGAGCTTTTTATATACAGTATATATATATATATATATATATATATATATATATATATATATATATATATATATATATATATATAAACACACATATATATATATATATATATATATATATATATATATATATATTTATGAACATATATATATATATATATATATATATATATATATATATATATATATGTGTGTGTGTGTGTGTGTGAGCGTGTGTGTGTGTATATATAAGGGTGTGTGTATACATTTAAATATATGTATATATATATATATATATATATATATATATATATATATATATATATATATATATATATTATTTGCATATATTGTAAATTATTTTATATGTATATAATACTTGCATATACTGTATTTTATATATATATATATATATATATATATATATATATATATATATATATATATATATATATATACATATATATATATATATATATATATATATATATATATACATATATATATATATATATATATATATATATATATATATATATATATATATATATATATGTGTGTGTGTGTGTGTGTGTGTTTTTGTGTGTTTGTGTGAAAAGCATAAAATAGTACCTGAAGTATCGGTATGCACATCAAAGATTTTATTTCTGTATACATTATATATCGGATGTCAATCATTTATGTGTTCGATTTACTCGCACAACCTCATCTTAATCGATAGATGTCGAACATGGACTGATTTTCATGAAAATCCCATTCTTTTACACGACGTAACATTAAATAGTCCAGCATACGTGAGTGGAGATAGGCGTGCGATCCGAAGGTCGTGTACATATTTGAAAATGTCAGGATCTACCCTCCCCCCCCCCTCCTTACCCCACGCAAACACAAAAGTAACAGATTTACATAGGCGGCAATGCATTCACTTTCTGTCTCTCTTGAATAAACAAAAACCGGTGTTCGGGCAACGATTTATGTTTGCATACAGCAAATACCCAGGAAATGAAGTGGGGTTTAGTCCTGGGATCCTCTCAACAGTTTGTGTTGAACATTTTTCTTCGAAGTCGACTTTTCTTGTTTGCTCTGGAAGGACCATTGATCTACGTTGGTTTTTCTTCTGGTTTGAAGTAGGATCTGCTTTATTTATTTGACATGGAAGGTAAAGAAGATTTATTTGTTTGGGGAATAAGGGAAGATTCGATTTTTTTTGAATACTTTTTATATCTGATGAAATTAACTTAATTTTCATTGTATTAAGCTAGACCATTCAAATATTCATATATATGAATAAAATAATAAGAAATTATTATTATTATTATTATTATTATTATTATTATTATTAATATTATTATTATTATTATTATTATTATTATTATTATTATTATTATTTTTATTATTATTATTTGCTAAGCTACAACCCTAGTTGGAAAAGCAGGATGCTATAAGCCCAGGGGCTCCACAAGGAAAATAGACCAGTGAGGAAAGGAAACAATGAAAATTAAAATATTTTAGGAAGAGTAACAGACTTAAAATAAATATCTCCATGTAAACTATAAAAACTTTGCTATCAAAACAAGAGGAAGAGAAATAACATAGAATAATGTTCCCGAGTGTACCCTCAAGCTAGAGAACTCTAACCGAAGACAGTGGAAGACCTTGATACAGATGCTATGGCACTACCCAAGACTAGTAAAGACTAATGCAAAGATGTTTAAACAAGAAATAACTCGATATAAAGATAAATTTGTTGTAAAATATAATTCACATAGAACAGCAAGTGATATAAAAGAAATCATGTACACATCCAGTACTCACCTACCAGGACAATGTCATTCTTAATACTATAAGAACTGTTATATGGTTTGGAGTTTAATAATAATAATAATAATAATAATAATAATAATAATAATAATTTCTATAATTATTATTATTATTATATTATTATTATTATTATTATTATTATTATTATTATATTATTATTATTATTATTATTATTATTATTATTATTATTATTATTATTACTAGCTAAACTACAACCTTAGTTTGAAACGTAAGATGCTGTAAACATAAGGGCTTCAAAAGATAAAAATAGCCCAGTGAGGAAAGGAATTAAGGAAATAATTAAACAACCCGTGAAATAAACTCGGTGAAAGCAACCGATCACAACGAATCCTTCGAAGGAAGTTGATTTAATTTCGCTTGTGATTATCTCATCGTTTTTTAGAATTGATAAAAAGGAGAGAATTGTATCCGGAAGGATTGTTTGTCTTTATATGATTACAGACACCTAATAAGAGAACAAAGGATTCCTCGTTGGGGGTTTTAATTAAATCCAGCTTTTCCCAATCGTAATCAGTCAGTCATTAAGATGGTGATTACGTTCGTATTTGTCTGTGTTGGCATTGTCTGTGTTATTAATGCTATTCTGAGAAAATATATTAACTTGACAACTTTTGAAGACACCATTAAGAGCGTGTATGTCTCGGCGTTTCTTCTTTTACACTTGAGTACGCAGCCCGTCTAAAATGACGTCTGAATATATAAATAAATTTGCACACACATGCACACACACACACAGATTCAATCCTTCACACCCCACCACCGTTTCCTAACTACAGCCCGCTGGTTGGGCAATTTGTGGGAGATTGTGGTTTCAGAGTGTACCTCTTGGAGTACCCCCATTTCATCAGGGTACAACCTTGGAGGAAAAATAACTACTCCTCTCCCCGAGGGGCAGAGAGAGACCTAGTTGTCATACGTTTGGTAATGCAGCTCAGCTTAACGGGAAAGTCTCTCTCTCTCTCTCTCTCTCTCTCTCTCTCTCTCTCTCTCTCTCTCTCTCTCTCTCTCTCTCTCTCTCTCTCTCTCTCTATATATATATATATATATATATATATATATATATATATATATATATATGTATATATATATATATATATATATATATATATATATATATATATATATATATATATATATATATATATATTTATATATATATTGCTAGACACTTCCTCTTTATTATTTGGGGAGGATGTTTGTACGTACGTCAGTTTCATTGTATGTCAAAAATTTATATTGATGTTTATCTATATATTTTGAATTTATAGTATCCAGAACCTTATAAAACTTACATATAGACTTCAATACCAATATGATTTTTTTTTTCTATCTACTAAACAGGCACATTCAATGGGGGAAGTGAAGCAAGTTTCCTTAATGTTTTTGAAATCGGTGGTTATATCTTTTCTACGAAACCACCAAAGAGGATAAAAAGTACCAATATATAGAGTAGAATATTAGGATTATGCTTTTAAGGCTAAAATGAGAATAGCTATGATCATGAGATGGCAAAAGTTCTGGTAACGAGCCTCAACAACGCCCAGATGATATAAAAAATGTAGGAATCCTGGAGTGCTATCACCCCCCCCCCCCCAAAAAAAAAAATAAATAAATGTCATTATCACGAGATTTTGGGTTCTTGTTCTGTTTGCTATGTGTTTTGGGTAATGTTATATACTGTAATAGCCTGTCCAGGGATTAAGCAATATGATAAGAAGAAGAAATTGTAAGTAGTTATCTTCAAACATCAAGGGAAATGTATTAAAAAACTTCTATCTCGTTACAATATTATAATAGTTTTGCATCTGTTTGACTTTATTGTTATTAAAGATTCTTAGTAAATATTTCCCTGCATTAACATAATTTTGTCCTAGATTTTTCTGCAACAAAACATCACCATGGTACCTAATGTGCTTATTAAGAACAGTAACATGATTGTACAGATTATTATTAAGTACACATACATTAATCGTGGGAAAAATCTGGATTAATTCTGTCTTAGCAAAAAAAGAAACATGACTTCATTACTGTACGAATTTTTCGCAGATATAATTCAAGGAAAATTGTATTCCTTTAGGATGATATTAAAGAATAATCGTAATTCTTTTATACATGATTTTAATTACTTGACATTAAGGGTATAAGTCCCTCGGCAGCTTGATCATGAAGTTATCATCATTATTATTATAATTAATATTATTGTTGTTGTTGCTGCTGTTGTTGTTGTTGTTGTTGTTAGTATTATTAGTATTATAATTAATATTGTTGTTGTTGTTATTATTATTATTATTATTATTATTATTATTATTATTATTATTATTATTATTATTATTATCATTATCGCTGTTGTTTGGTTAAAAACAATGCTCGCCTCAGTACCATTAATTTTGCAGGCTTATTTTCTCAATAGCTCTGATGATCTTTTCTGGATTACTGCTTTCTGCAGTTAATTGGCGGAAACGGAGATAGACTGTAAAATCAATGCTACCGAGGCAGCCATTGTTTTTAACCAAATATGCCTCATAGAGGATCTACTACCAAAATCTATTATTATTATTATTATTATTATTATTATTATTATTATTATTATTATTATTATTATTATTATTTACCATGGTAATATCTTTATTACAAATCCTGTAGTACAACATAATTCAAGACAGAAACAAGGAAAATTCTAGTAAGTATTAGTATCCTAACATCCGTAATTCGTGAAAGAGATTTAATCTTTGCAGTCCGGGCCATTCTGATGTGTTGATATTACCCGAATGGGAACCAGGTGTATCTTAAGTAATGAAGAGATTTTTTTTTTTAACTTTGTTTTACAACAGAGCGGGTTTTATTTGTGTTATCTTTTGAATGTTTGCACGTTGTGAAGGATATTAGAAGTAATAATAATAATAATAATAATACTAATAATAATAATAAAGAAAACACTACAGGGGTGAAAACATAACCTCCTTCCAACTTCCTTGGCGGAGTTAATAATAATAATAATAATAATAATAATAATAATAATAATAATAATAATAATAATAAAGAAAACACAACAGGGGTGAAAACATAACCTCCTTCCAACTTCCTTGGCGGAGTTAATAATAATAATAATAATAATAATAATAATAATAATAATAATAATAATAATAATAATAATAATAATAATGATGATGATAATAAGTTTTATTTAAGGGAATTTGTGTCTCAGTGACGTTAATTTTGTAATGACCTTTTTTCTATTGTTCTTATTACTCTATCTTTTTCTCTGAATTCATTCTGCCAGTAACTGTGAAGTATGTCCCTTCCACAGTTACAGTCGGAACACGGTAGCGTAGAGAAAAAGATATGAACAATAGAAAATGTTCATAAAAATTAACGCCCTGAGGCAGCAATTGCCTTTAAAAAACCTTGTTTGAAATAGGTTTTAACTTCCAAAAGACAACAACAACAACAACAACAACAATAATAATAATAATAATAATAATAATAATAATAATAATAATAATAATAATAATAATATAATAATAACAACTTAATGATCACGCTGCTTAGAATAAAAGAATTATGATTATTTTTTCATATAATCCTAGAGGAATACAAATTTCCTTGAAAAATATCTACGAGAAACTTGTTCAGTAATGAAGTTATTATGCTTTTATTGCTGAGACAGAATTAATCCACATTTTTCCCACGATTAGGGTAAACGCATCACAACAAAGTTTATGTACTTGATAATAATTCTTACAATCCTGTTACTGTTGTTAATAAGCACATTTGGTACCATGAAGATGTTTTGTTGCAGGTAAGTCTAAGACAAATTTTATTTAATGCCTGGGAATATTTACCAAGAATCTTTAATAACAATAAAGTGTAACATATGAGAAACCATTATAATGCTGTAACGAGATGAAAGTTTTTTAATACATTTCTCTTGATGTTTGAAAATTACTACTTGTAATTTTTTTTTTTTATCATATAGCTTAATCCCTGGACTGGCTATTACAGTATATAACATTACCCAAAACGCATAGCAAACCGCACAAGAACCCAAAATCTCGTGATAATGACAATTATTTTTTTCTGGATGGGTGATAACGCTCCAGGATTCCTACATTTTTTTTTAATATCATAGGGGCATTGTTAAGGCACGTTAGCCGAACTTTTGCTATCCTATAATCATAGCTATTCTTATTTTAGCCATAAGAGCATAATCCTAATGTGCTACTGTATATACTGGTACTTTTTATCATCTTTGTTTGTTTCGTAGATAAGAAAAATCCAACTATTCCAGTAACATGAAGCGATTGAATGATTGATTGATTTGTGGTTTCTGGCATCGATTTTTTTTTTGGAAGCGAACGTGTATCACTTCCCCTATTAAATGGGTCTGTTTAGTTGATATAGAAAATATTCTCTTTGATATGAAAGTCTTTATGTGAGTTTTATAAGGGTTTTGGATACTATAAATTTAAAGTTTACGGATAAATATCAATATTAATGGTTGATGTTCACAGAAAGTCATGTACGGACAAATATCCTTCCCTAAGAATAAATAGCAAGTGTCGTGCTATATATATATATATATATATATATATATATATATATATATATATATATATATATATATATATATGTATATATATATATATATATATATATATATATATATATATATATTTACATACATATATATATATATATATATATATATATATATATATATATAAATATATATATATATATATATATATATATATATATATATATATATATATATATATATATATATATTTACACACACACACACACACATATATATATATATATATATATATATATATATATATATATATATATATATATATATATATATATATATATATATATATATATATATATATATGGGGCCCCTGGGCTTATAGCATTCTGATTTTCCAAGTAGGGTTGTAGCTTAGCATGTAATAATAAAAATGTTTGTGGGAATATATTTATATGGCTATCTATCTATTTATCTCTATCTATCTAAGTATCTATCTATCTATCTATCTACTGTGTTATTGGTAAATGTAATGTTTTTCTGTGGGAATTGAAAATACGTCTCCAAGTTCTCGGAAATTATATCAAAATCGTAGTCTAGGCTTCAAAACTAATTGAATTCCAGTAATTACTATACGATGAACTCATTTACTGAATATCTCACAAAATAAATTACTCGACGGACTAAAATCCAATGGAAAAAAAAATAATTACTACAAATTTCAATTACACGAGTTTTTATTATTCTAGAATACAGTAGTCGTCAATTGATTCGGAAAATAAAAAATTTACTTTTTGTTTGTTTGTATGTTGTTGATATATATATATATATATATATATATATATATATATATATATATATATATATATATATATATATATATATATATAATATATATATATATATATATATATATATATATATATATATATATATATATATATATATATATATATATATATATATCATCATGATTTTCATCACCACCATCATCATCATCATCATCATTTCCTTCCATGCCTATTGATGCAAAGGGCCTCAGCTAAATTTCCCCTGCCATCTATCTTGAGCTTTTAAATCAATACTTCTCCATTCATCATTCCTACTACAGGTTTCATAGTCCTCAACCATGTAGACCTTGGTTTTCGAACTCTTCTTGTGCCTTGTGGAGCCTAATTAAAAGTTTAGTGAAGTAATCTCTCTTGCCCAAACAATCTCCATCTACCCTTCGCTATGATCTCATCCACAGATATGGCACTCAAGTATTCTCTCTTGAGGTTTCATTTCTAATGCTGTCCTACCATTCAACTCCCATTATTCTTTGGAGGATTTTTTTTTTTCTAAAATCTACAAAGTCTGTTGGACATTGTTTCATTGTTATACCACGACTCGTGTCCATACAGTAACACCGATCTCACTAAACTGATATATAGCCTGATTTTTTTTTCTAATTTCAGGCGATTTGATTTCCCAATATTACTTAACCTAGCCATTGTCTGATTTGCTTTTTACAATCTTTCATTAAACTCAAATTCTAAAGGCCCTTTATTAGAGATTATAGTTCCATTATAGTTAAATGATTCCATCTCATTAATCCTATCTCCGCCCAATGGTATTTTATGTTTCATTGCATATTCCGTTCTCATCATCTCTGCCTTTCTTCTATTTATCCTGAGCTCAACCTCAACCTTACCATCCTGGTAAGCAAGCTTTGCATGGCCTGTGGTGTTCTGCTAATAAGGACAATGCCATCAGCATACTCTTGGTAAGGTAAATTCCTGTTACCAATCCTGTCCAATCCTTCTACACCATCCTCAACTGTTTTATGCATTACAAAATCCATGAGGATATAAACAACATAAGTGACAACACATTCCCTTGGAGTACACTCTATTGTTCACTGGATATTCGTTTGGTAGGACTTAATCAGACTTAATCAAATTTACATATTCAAGAGGAATTCTATAATAATGCAAGGCTCTCCACAAAATTGGCCGGTGAACACTATCAACAGCTTTTTCATTATCCACAAATGCATCAAAAGTGGATTTCTATATTCTACACATTGCTGTATCACATGTCTTAAAATGAAAATTTGGTCAGTACAACTTCTACTTTTTCTAAATTCTGCTTGTTCATCTTAGCTTGTCATCAGTCTTTCTCTGTAGTCTCTTTAGATTGAGTATACTATATATTTTCATGACATCTGACGTACGTGTGATGCCTCTGTAATTATTGCAATCAGGCAGATTTCCTTTTTTTGCCATTATCACCGACACTTCTAGTTCCTATTCATTATGTTTTTTTCCTCTTTACACCACATTCTACAAGATGATATTTTGAGTATGCTAGGAATCACTTCGTTTTCGGCCAATATCATCTCAGCAGTGTTATATATATATATATATATATATATATATATATATATATATATATGTATATATATACATATATATATATATATATATATATATATATATATATCTATATATATATATATATATATATGTATATATATACATATATATATATATACATATATATATATATATATATATATATATATATATATATATATATATATATATACATATATTATATATATACATATATTATATATATATATATATATATATATATATATATATTCACAGTATATATATATATATATATATATATATATACAGTATATATATATATATATATATATATATATATATATATATATATATATATATACATATATATATATATATATATATATATATATATATATATATATATATGATAATCTATCACTAACTCTCGGGATATATATTCATTCATATAAGCGACAAATACCTCTTAATATCGGACCACAGCTTCCGGTCGACCAAGGATTCCAACCACGACCAGGTCTAAATTGAGGTTACAGTCGACTAATTTACCACGATTAATAATTCATCTTTTTATCAGTACCATATACCTTGCTTGTTTAGCTGAAATATTTTCTTCTAAACATATTATCATACCAAATAAAACTTATTCGTCTGGTTTCTTATGAGAAAGAGAGATGCATTAAAACCATATGTCAGTAATGTAAAGTATTTCCTGACTAGAGTTCATTAAATTTTAATATCAAATTTCCTTGAAGTGCAAAAGTTAATATTTTATATTGTAATATCCGTTATTCGTATAACTCTCTGACTAAGTTGAATTAGTACTGCTACTACCAATGATCATAATCATACTTAAATATCAAACAAATTAATATGAT
>NC_090735.1:25410700-25415700 GCF_036898095.1 Palaemon carinicauda
CACATCCAGTACTTACCTACCAGGACAATGTCATTCTTAATACTTATATAAGAACTGTTTTATGGTTTTGGAGTTTAGTAATAATAATAATAATAATAATAATAATAATAATAATAATAATAATAATAATAATAATAATATTTATTAGTATTATTATTATTATTATTATTATTATTATTATTATTATTATTATTAGCTAGGCTGCAACCTCAGTTGGAAATGCAAGATGCTGTAAACATAAGGGCTTCAAAAGATAAAAATAGCCCAGTGAGGAAAGGAATTAAGGAAATAATTAAACGACCGTGAAATAAATTCGGTGAAAGCAACCGATCACAACGAATCCTTCGAAGGGAGTTAATTCAATTTCGCCTGTGATTATTTTATCATTTTCTAGAATTGATAAAAAGGAGAGAATTGTATCCGGAAGGATTGTTTGTCGTTATATGATTACGGAGAACTAACAAGAGAACAAAGGACTTCCTCGTTGGAGGTTTTAATTGAATCCAGCTTTTCCAATTCGTAATCAGTCAGTCATTAAGATGGTGATTACGGTCGTATTCATCTATGTTGGAATTGTCTGTGTTGTTAATGCTATTCTAAGGAAGTATATTAACTTGACAACTTTTGAAGAAACCATTATGAGCGTGTATGTCACCGCGTTTCTTCTTGTACACTAGAGTACGCGACCCGTCCAAAATGACGGCTAAATATTTTAATAAATTTGTACACACATGAGTACACACACACACAGATTCAACCCTTTACACCCCGCCGCCGTTTCCTAACTACAGCCCGCGGGTTGGGTAATTTCTGGGAGAGAGTGGTTTCAGAGTGTACCTCTTGGAGTAACCTCATTTATTCAGGGTTAACCATGGAGGGAAATAACTACCCCTCTCCCCTTTAACCGAGGGTCGGAGAGAGAACTAGTATACGTTTGGTTATGCAGCACAGCGTGACCGGAAAGTAATCTCTCTCTCTCTCTCTCTCTCTCTCTCTCTCTCTCTCTCTCTCTCTCTCTCTCTCTCTCTCTCTCTATATATATATATATATATATATATATATATATATATTGATAGACACTTTCTCTTTATTATTAGGGGAGGATGTTTGTATGTACGTCAGTTTCCTTGTATGTCAACCATTAATATTGATGTTTATCCATATATCTTAAACTTATAGTATCCAGAGGCTTTTAAAACTCACATAAAGAATTTAATATCAAAATTAATTTTTTTTATGTACTAAACAGGCACATTCAATGGGGGAAGTGAAGCAAGTTGGCTTTAATGTTTTTGAAATCGGTGGTTATCTCTTTTCTACGAAACAACCAAAGAGGATGAAAAGTACCAATATATACAGTAGCACATTAGGATTATGCTCTTCTGGCTAAAATAAGAATAGCTATGATTATGGGATGGCAAAAGTTCTGGTAACGAGCCTCAACAACGCCCAGATGATCTAACAAAAATGTAGGAATCCTGGAGTGTTATCACCCCACCAAACAAAAAAAAAAAGATATGTCATTATCACGAGATTTTGGGTTCTTGTGCTGTTTGCTATGCGTTTTGGGTAATGTTATATACTATATTAGCCTGTCCAGGGATTAGTAACATGATAAGACGAAATATATTATTATTATTATTATTATTATTATTATTATTATTATTATTATAATTATTATTATTATTATTATTATTTCCCATGGTAATATCCTTATTACAAATACTGTAGTACAACAAAATTCAAGACAGAAACAAGGAAAATTCTAGTAAGTATTAGTATCCTAACGTCCGTAATACGTGAGAGAGATTTAATCTTTGCTGTCCGGGCCATTCTGATGTGTTGATATTACCCGAATGGGAACCAGGTGTATCTTAAGTAATGAAGAGATTTTTTTTTTTCAACTTTGTTTTACAACTGAGCGGGTTTTATTTGTGTTATCTTTTGAATGTTTGCACGTTGTGAATGATATTAGAAGTAATAATAATAATAATAATAATAATAATAATAATAATAATAATAATAATAGAAACACAGCAGGGTTGAAAACATAACCTCCTTCCAACTTCTTTGGCGGAGTTAATAATAATAATAATAATAATTATAATAATAATAATAATAATAATAGGTTTTATTAAGGGGATTGCTGTTTCAGTGGCGTTAATCTTATAATGAACTTTTTCTATTGTTTTCATCATCTTTTTCTCCACAGTAATGCATTCCGTCCGTACCTTTAAAATAACTTGTTTGAAATAGGTTTTACTCCCAAAAGACAACAACAACAACAACAACAACAACAACAACAACAGCAACAACAACAGCAACAACAATAATAATAATAATAATAATGAAAAGGCTAATAACACATGCCCTTAATGCCAAGCAATCAAAATCTTGAATAAAAGAATTATGATAATTTTTTCATATAATTCTAAAGGAAAACAATTTTCCTTGAATGATATCTGCGAAAAAGTCGTACAGTTATGAAGACGTGTTTTTTTTTTTTTTTTTTTTTCTACTAAGACAGGATTAATCCAGATTTTTTCCCACGATTAATGTATATGTAGTATGTAGTTAATAATAATATAAACAATCATGTTACTGTTCTTAATAATCACATTAGGTACCATGGTGATGTTTTGTTGCAGAAAAATCTAGGACAAAATTATGTTAATGCCTGGAAATATTTACCAAGAATTTTTAACAACAATAGAGTTTAACAGATGCAAAACTATTATGATACTGTAAAGAGATAAAAGTTTTGGAATACATTTCCCTGGATGTCTGAAGATAACTACATATAATTTTTTCTTCTTATCATATTGCTTATTCCATGCACAGGTTATTACGGTATATAACATTACCCAAAACGCATAGCAAACAGCACAAGAACACAAAATCTCGTGATAATGACTTTTTATTTATTTATTTTTTTTTTTTTTCAGGTGTGGTGATGACGCTCCAGGATTCTTACATTTCTTATATCGGGTGTTGTTTAGGCTCGTTATCCGAACCTTTGCCATCCCGTAATCATAGCTATTCGCATTTTAGCCATAAAAGCATAATCCTAATGTGCTACTGTATATACTGGTAATATTTATTCTCTTTGGTTGTTTCGCAGAAAAGAGAAAACCAACGATTTCAAAAACATTAAGGCGAACTTGTATCACTTTCCCGTTGAACGTGTCTATGTAATAAGTAGAAAGGAAATTCTTTTTGGTATTTGAAGTCTTTATACGAGTTTTATGAGGCTCTGGATACTATAAATTTAAATTATACGGACAAACATCAATATGAAAGGTTGACATATCTTTACTGTCATTCTGGGCGGCATTACCAAACGTATGATCACTAGGTCTCTCTCCTTCCCTCGGTTAAGTGGGAGAGGGATAGTCATACTCTGATGTAATGGTGTACCTCGAGAGGTACACTCTGAAACCACAATCACCCACGAATTGCTGAACCAACTAGAAAGCGGGGAAGGGGTGTGAAGGGTTGAATCTGAGTGTGTGTGTGTCTGTGCGTGTGCATGTGTGTGCAAATCTATTTGAATATTTAACCATCATTTTATACGGGTCGCGTACTCTAGTGTACAAGATAAAACGCAGTGACTGACACACTAACACGATGGTTTCTTCAAAATTTGTCAAGTTAATATACCTCCTTAGAATAGCATTAATAACACAAACAATTCCAACATAGACGAATATGACCGTAATCACCATCTTAATGACTGATTGATTACGAATTGGAAAAGCTGGATTCAATTAAAACCTTCAACGAGGAAGTCCTTTGTTCTCTTATTAGTTCGCCCGAATCATATAAAGACAAACAATCCTTCCGGATACAATTCTCTCCTTTTATCAATTCCAGACAACGATAAAATAATTACAGGCGAAATTAAATTAACTCCCTTCGAAGGATTCGTTGTGATCGCTTGCTTTTATCGAATTTAATCTCAGATCGTTTAATTATTTCCTTATTTCCTTTCCTCACTGGGCTATTTTTTCCTTTTGGAGTCCTAGGGGTTATATCTTGCTTTTACAACTAGGGTTGTAGCTTAGCTAATAATAATAATAATAATAATAATAATAATAATAATAATACGTCGCCAGAAGTATTAGAGTCCGTTGGCATCACTGAGTCTCTTTGTGTTGGTTGATTGAGTTATATTGATATGGCGCAGCATAGCGACAAAGTGATTCGTCTCCATTTGCGAAAAAGAAGTCCTTTATGGGATACTATATTATATGTGGGGCGGTGGGACACTCAGGATTGATGAAGATCCTTCGCCGAACGCATGAGACCTTCAAGTATATGTACGTGCACACATATATGCATATATATATATATATATATATATATATATATATATATATATATATATATATATATATATATATACATAAATACATAAATATACGTGTATATAAATACAAATAGCCTATACTTATGTATAAATACACATAATATAGATATGTATATAAACATATTCACACACACATATATGATGTATATATATATATATATATATATATATATATATATATATATATATATATATATATATATATATATATGTGCGTGTGTGGTGTGTGTGTGCGTATGTGTGTGTATCTGTGCGTGTGTATGTATGTAAGTATATTTGTATATAGACACCCACACTCCCACACACACACCTCTACATACATTCATAAATACATACATAAAGCCTCCAAATAATATACCCGACTAATGTCTTCATAGTTTTATTAAGCAATAAAAGGCAGTACACCAAATGCAAGATGACGAGGCGTCCTCGTATCTAATAAGAGATCGTTTCCAGTGGATGGAATATTCCAGTTGAAATATTTCGTTTTTCATTCCTGTTTCTCCTGGTCAGACTTAACTACATTTGGGAGTCATGATGAAGCAGTGGAATATTTCATTTCTTCTGCATGAAGGATTTAACCTCATAATAATAATGTCTGATCTCAAATCCAATATTTCCAACAAATATG
>NC_090735.1:25425700-25427688 GCF_036898095.1 Palaemon carinicauda
CATAGGTAATCTATATTTTCTAGGCTTAAATCAGCAAGTTGTCAGGAATGGAATAAACTTTGAGAAATTGGAAATTCTCACTATATATTTATCTCTACGCACACACACACACACACACACACACATATATATATATATATATATATATATATATATATATATATATATATATATATATATATATATATATATATATATATATATACATATATATATATATATATATATATATATATATATATATATATATATATATATATATATATATATACACATGTGTTTGTGTGTGTTTAACTCAAATCCGGACGATAAACCACTTCAATTATTCCTGGCAGTGTTCAAGTACGTATGTAACATATTCTAAGGTCATTTACCATAGCTGCATTTCTTCTGACCGTTACATATTTTTCCTAAACATTGCGATACGTTGCCAATGTCTTTTTCTTCGCCAGCCCGGTGACAAATTTATGATTATGTGTTTCTTAACACAGTGCCCAACGAGTACAAATGCTTCATAATGTTCACTTTACAATCAGTAGATAAAACAAGTATGGGATAATTTGCTAAATATTTGTCGCAAAATAACCAAATAATAGAAAAATTAATCGTTGGAAAATGTCTCAGTACGTTTTCTTTACCTTATTCCAACTTTTTAGATAATTACACAAATAAACGATTTTATACTTTTGTCCTCGTTTTGTAAAAGAAAGAAAAAAAAACAAAAAAAGAATCACTTACCCATCGTTGTCCTATGAAGGGTACATATCTCTCCAAGTCTATCCAGTTCCTTTCAACTTCAGCGAAAGTGAAATTTCATGAAGAAATTACTTCTTTTCCATTTAAATGTATCATTTTTAGTCATTAATATTTATCTTGCTATGAAATAACCTGAGAAAAGTTATTGGAAATATAGTTTTGATTATGTAAAACATCCATAAAGCGATAGATTTTTGCACAATATAGAATTCAACGTGTTCGTAACCCAACTAAAATTGGAGAGTATTATTCTTTTAATTCTGCTTATGATATTGTGCTGACAGTAAAGGAGTACGTTAATCTTTACACCAGTGACATTTGCTGGTAGAATTTCAATAGACGTCTTCTTCCTTGTCCTTCCTCTAAAAAATGGTAAAAAGAATTAAAGAGAACATTATACTGAGTTTTGCAAAGAAAAGTTAAATAAGAAAAACTAACAGTAGGATAAGTGATAATGCATGATTCTTTTGTATTAATTCTTTTTATGATGTGACATTTACTATACCAGGAAGGTGTTATAGCTGCCGGGTTTAGCACAGAGGTGAGAAAAATTTTCTTAAATTCAAAAGAAACTCAACATAACTCTAAATTCGTTTTATAGTTTGTGAGATATGTGTTGAAGAATTAATATTATCTTTCACTATGCTGGGATAATTCTTTGTAGTCACAAGAAAAATGATAGCATATGCTTCCTAGTGTAAAATTATTTGCAACAAGCATAGCAATTAATGTAGACAATAAGGAAACAACTATTTTTCTGTGAGTTCAAAGAGAAAAACGTTTTGAGGATTTTTCTTTTCTTTTTCAGTTTTCATGCATTAAGTATGATATTATCAGAAGTAAATATTCAACATAATAAAACTAATATTGCTGTGGGGTACGCAAGCTGAATCTTCAGGAATTTCTTCTGGGTTACGGAGCTGGAATGTTGAAAGATAATTCTCTCTCTCTCTCTCTCTCTCTCTCTCTCTCTCTCTCTCTCTCTCTCTCTCTCTCTCTCTCTCTCTCTCTCTCTCTCTCTCTCTCTCGCTGAAATTACAGGTGAGTAGTGTAGGAGATAATTTTAAGTTATTTTTTTCGACAACTCTCTCTCTCTCTCTCTCTCTCTCTCTCTCTCTCTCTCTCTCTCTCTCTCTCTCTCTCTCTCTCTCTCTCTCTCTCTCTCTCTATCCATATTATTTTAAATTTTTTAAAGATTTATATGATCAATAAGATCAAAGGCTCCAAGTAAG
>NC_090735.1:25428188-25440688 GCF_036898095.1 Palaemon carinicauda
TTATTTAGATGGTACTAAAGGAAAAATTAATTTTATAATAGGAAAAATATTCTTAGTTCAATATTATAAAATCCAAAGATATTGATATTGTGAGTTCATTATCTTTCTAGAAAATAAGATAAAATTATGTTTCTTTCATGATAAACAAAAGATGTCTGGTGAAATAAAATGATATGCATCGTTCATTCCTTAGATGTTGAATTGTGCTATTGTAAATAAAACAATTATATGCAAATCAACATGAACTTAATAGAATAGTAAATGAATGACATTTTATTGGACATCTAATAGCATGCAGTAAATAGAGATGGTTTTCCTTGTATTACAAATTATATAAATGCAATGTTATTTAAAATTAAATTGAGATAGAAATATATTGCAACAATAGAATAGGAAAATTATATATCAATATTAGTAATAGAATATATATGATCTTTTATTCTTCCAACCTTATTCAATTGCAATATTTAGATATTTCCCATTAATCCTATTAATGATGATTCATATATGAAATACAACTAATGAGAAACATCGAAAATACCACTGAAATAACATTAATATTAATAATTAATTTTAAGATATACTTTATAGATCATATAATTAAAATTATAGATTTTCTATAAACCATTCCAGACGAATCCTCATCGAGATAATTCAGCATCTTTATCATACGAAGTGACTGAGTTGTTGAGATACGACTGATGAATAACTCAGGTGCTGACAGTGTCTTGCAGAGCTGAGCAAGAGAAATGAGGATTATTTTGCATGAGCAAGCAAAGCTTGTTTGGAGCCCTTGATCTTATTGATCATACAGATCTTTAAAGAATTGAGAGAGAGAGAGAGGAGAGAGGAGGAGAGAGAGAGAGAGAGAGAGAGGTCGAAAAATATCTTGAAATTATCTCCTGCACTTCTCACCTGTAATTTGAGAGAGAGAGAGAGAGAGAGAGAGAGAGAGAGAGAGAGAGAGAGAGAAAAAGGTTCGAAAAAATATCTTAAAATTATCTCCTGCACTTCTCACCTGTAATTTGAGAGAGAGAGAGAGAGAGAGAGAGAGAGAGAGAGGTCGAAAAGATATCTTAAAATTATCTCCTGCACTTCTCACCTGTAACTTGAGAGAGAGAGAGAGAGAGAGAGAGAGAGAGAGAGAGTTGACGAAAAAAATAACTTAAAATTATCTCCTACAATTTCTCCCCTGTAATTTCAGCAAGAGAGAGAGGAGAGAGAGAGAGAGAGAGAGAGAGAGAGAGTCAAAAGTCAAAGTCAAAGTAAAAATCTTTATTTCCATTATTACAATGGTTATTTTTTGTGTTAAAACAAAAAACTATATATTAAAACAATAAGTTATATATAAGTTTCCATTTCTAATGGATAACTTTACATAAAAGATACATAATACTTACAATATAAAATAGTATTACTTTAAAAACCTATACACACTGAGAGGGTGTAATTTGCTCTTTCAGATTAAAATTTTCAATAAATTAGTATCATTCATAAATTAAGGAAAATAGCGACTTCAATCAGATGAACATAAAATTTCATAAATTAAAAACTCATAAAACATCGGTGATAAAAATTAATAGAAAAAAATAAATACATCTTATTCACAGTGTTTGTTTAAAAGATAATCTTTAAGTTTCCTTTTAAAAATGTTAGCACTTGAACAGTCCCCTAAGATTTTGAGGTAGCTTGTTCCAGGCTGATGGGCTCCTTATTACCATAGAGCGTGATCCAAAGTCAGTTCGGTATCTTTGTACATATAAGTTATTATTTTGCCTAGTTGAGGCATCCCTGTAATTACCGACATTTAAAAAATCATAAAACCAGCTTGGGTATTCCTTTTTAAAACTTTAAAAACAAAATCACAAATTTCATTAGATATATTGATTGCTTAATTTTAACCACTGTAGTTGTTTGAGAACTGGGGAGATGTGATCATATTTTCTAACCCCCACCCCCCCCCCCCCCCCCCCCCCCTACCGCGACCCGAGCAGCAAAATTTACAAGTTTCGGGGCTTTTTCCTAAGTATACGTCGTTAGTCCCTCCCCAGATTTTAATACAATAACTTACTATACTTAATGCTAGGCTTTGAACTATATTATACTAGTCGAATTATCAAAATAATCTTTTATTCTATTAATATACATCAAGATACCGCTCACTTTTCTACTTATTTCATCAATGTGATGATTAATGTCATACATTTGTCCATATACAAACCTAGATTTTTAACATATTTGCTAGTCTTCACCTCTTCACCATCGCATCTAATTGTTATATTATTGTCAATCTTGCTCATGTATTGTGAAGTACCTATAAACATGCATTGCGTTCTACTGGCATTCATTAGCAATCCTTTCCTTAAGAAGTATTTTTTTATTTCTAGTAAAATAAATTCCGCCTTTTTCAATTAACTCCTCCAAGTTTTCTAGCGAATCAGAGAGCAAAACTTGGGAGTCATCCGCATACTGAATTAAAAAGCAGTCCTTTATATATTTGGCCATATCATTAACGTATATCAAAAATAATATTGCGCCCAGCACAGACCCTTGAGGTACACCATATTCAACTTTCTCTAACCTCGATTTGACATCGCCTAGTCTAACAGCTTGAGAACGATCTTGCAAGTAATCGCCCAACCAAAAAGTATCAATATGGTGTTCTTTGCATGCTTTCAACAACTCTGTATGGTTCACGCTATCGAAAGCTTTTGAAAGATCACATAAAATTAATAGGGAAATATTCTGACTGTCAATATTCTTATATATCTCATCTGTCAACTTCATGAGCACAGGTCTCTGTGGATAAGCCTCTACGAAAACCATACTGTGTATTATATAATAGTTTGTTTTCTTCGAGATGTTTCATAAGCTGTTCAGCTACGATTTTTTCTATAACTTTAGACAGGACTGGTAAGATAGAAACGGGTCTAAAATTGCCTGGGTCATCTTTTATCCTATGGACGTATTGATAATGATCGTAACATAAAAAGCAATAATTAAAGGGAATCCTTTAAAAAACGAGTGGGAATGCCATCTACTCCAAACGCATTACTGTTGCTCAAAATTTTAATCGTTAATATTACTTTTTCCACAGTCACAGGCTGTGGTCTGAATAAGTAAATAGTATTGTCGACCTCTATTTGGGTAGTTTGCAGGTTTAGTATGTTATAATTTCACAAAGACAATACACGAAAGATGGGAAACTGACTATTAATACCATTAAAAAAAATATCATCCAACCCGTCAGAATGCGCGCCATCTATTAATCATGCCCTCAACTAAAACTCGGCTGTGGCGTAGCGCGGCTTATTTAAATGTTAATATTTATTCTTATGCTGCAGTAAACTTCATTTTATTAATTACTGAATACTAAATCGATTAATATTGCTTGTTAACATGATTATAGGGCTCTATCATAGCTTATGACTTATATATTAGGCATTTCTGAATCATTAAATAAAATCCTTCAGTTAATGTAACATTAATTGCTAAGTAGCTTTATCTAAAATTGAGAGGGCAGTTAGAATGAAACAAAGTTATTCTCATATTATCTTATTATTTCACCAATATACTGTAGTATACTGTAACTATTCTCCTTTTTGGGGGGTTTGTGCTCATGATTGCATACTGTACATACCTAAGCGACTGTACACAAATGTTCTTGCAAAGAACATAAACAAATTAAAAGAAATGGCACATGCTTCATTTGCATGCAATAGTCATACAAGTCATGCAAGCAATACATGCATATATCAGAATTTAATAGCAAACAAAGCATGGGATAATCAAAACCAATAATATGAAATCAAAATGAAAAAGCTGACCTAACTTGCATGCTGATTAGACAAAGGTTAAGCAATATTTGTTAATAAAACTAAGAAAAGTACAACAATAAAGTAATAAAAGTAATGTATCCTTTTATAACAAATGCAATGCTGTATTTTATAGAATACTTAGAATACTATATAAGCAAAAATCTAGGTTTAAATTAATTTTCATAACAAGCAAATAAAAATTGCCGTCACAAATCAAATAGGAAACAAACCACAGAGAAGTCATTCAACCAAAACAATTAGATTCCAAAACTACAAACTGAACTGTACCTGTGCCAGATTTTTCAAAAATGCTTTCAAATGTTGCAGTACTACACTCAGAGTTGTATGTTATTGCTGGTGCTGCAGATGTATCATTTGGATTACCTGTGAAAGTGGGAAAGAGTTACTAGTATAACTAACATTTTCAGTCCATAATACTGTACTGATTGTAAGTAGGTCAAGGACGGTGGCTCCTCAACATCCGGATCTCAGTATTGATAATGTTTCTTTAAATATGTATGACTCTTTCAAAATTTTAGGTGTGATTCTCGACAGTAAATTTACTTTTGAGAAACATATAAGGTCTGTGTCTTCTTCAATTGCACAAAAAATAGGCTTATTGAGAAAGTCTTTCAAGATTTTCGGTGATCAATCTATTCTGAAGAAGTGTTTTAATTCTTTCATTCTACCTTGTTTTGAGTATTGTTCTCCTGTTTGGTCTTCAGCTGCTGATTCTCATCTTAATTTGTTGGACAGAAACTTACGGTCTATTAAATTTCTTATTCCTGATCTAGATATTAATCTCTGGCACCGTCGTTCAATTAGTTCATTATGCATGTTGCATAAGATTTTTCATAACTCTGACCATCCTTTACATTCAGATCTCCCTGGACAATTTTATCCTGTTCGTAATACTAGGCAGGCAGTTAATTCTAATAGCCAGGCCTTCTCCATCACGAGGCTCAATACTACGCAGTACTCTAGAAGTTTTATTCCAGCTGTTACCAAGTTGTGGAATGATCTTCCTAATCGGGTGGTTGAATCAGTAGAACTTCAAAAGTTCAAAGTTGGAGCAAATGCTTTTTTGTTGACCAGGCGGACACGAGTCGTTTTATAGTTTATTTTTGACATATTTGTTTTTGATGCTGTTAATAGTTTATATATGACATGTCTGTTTTAATGTTGTTACTGTTTTTAGAATGATTTATTGTTAATTTGTTCTCTTCATTTATTTATTTTCTTATTTCCTTTCCTCACTGGGCTATTTTTTCCCTTTTGGAGCCCCTGGGCTTATAGCATCTTGCTTTTCCAACTAGGGTTGTAGCTTGGATAGTAATAATAATAATAATAATAATAATAATAATAATAATAATATAAAAATGTATTATAAAACAAATTACAGTATATAACAACGTCTTTATATTATAGCAATAACATATTCATCCACACCTGCATGCATTTTTATTGAGTCTTGAGGAATCTGGAGTCACATAGTTCTTGCAAGAAAAGTGAACACTGCATACTCTACAACAGTTGTTTACATATTTTGTACTTTTATCAAGAAGACATTTGATATTGACAACTCTAATCCACTGTAGGCATCTGCAAATACATAGACATAGATATTATGAAGCAGGGTGGCAATTCATCATTTGTCATTTGAGGGAAGTTGAAATCCATGTCTAAGGGAAGTTACAATATACAGTATTTCTTAATAATTATATATCTGATATTTAGGTACTTATTCCTAAAATATTATATAATGTACATTAAACAATACATATGTGTCAGACAAATCTAAGAACCTAGAGGAATGAATACAGTTTATTATACTTTATGATTATTTATTAAGCTCTTGATCAAGTCAGAACCTATTTATAACAATTTATTAAAATCTCGTGGCCCAATTGTGGGAGTTCTCAAAAATGCATATTCAATTGGCACCCTTTTATGAAGGTAATATAACCAACACTTCTGCCTGGTATTTTCTAGTAAAATGCCATTTCTGCAAGAAGCATGCACATTCCTAAAAAAAAAAAAAAAATTGAAACAATTATTCTAATTGACTTGAACCATGTTTCTTTTTGCATCTTGTACAGTACAAGCAAATATCATAGGTTTTCACAACTTGTTTTGCCAATTTATTACTACTGTATTACTGCGTACATTTGCTGCCAAATGGTAAATTTACTTTGGAATACTATGCGGGGTGTTGGTACCAATTACAAGATTTCATTTTAAAAATTGAACAATTATGAGCATATAATGCAGAAACATAGATGAAACGGTAAGAATGGATCTTGAGGGAGCAGATATGCTGGTTTGCATGTATTTTTTTTTATTTTGAATGCTTTTATCCGTACATATAGGAAAATTCGAACATAGATTAAAAGGTTAGTGAACTTGAAATTAAAATAAAACACTCTAACTGAAGTAACCTACTTATGCTCTCCCATATGAAATCTCCCACAAGATCCATCCTTCCTGATGAAACAACTTTAGTTTGCTAAATAATTGCTTATTAATGAAAAATTAAGGTAAACACTTACAACTACAACCCAAGGGTAAGCTGCTGAGGATATAACATAACTACAGTACTGTATATATACAGTATATCAAAGTTGCTGTGAGTAGCCTATCTGGAAAAGGCATGGAAACCCAATATTCACGAATTGTATGACAGTGATACGAATTGGTGTGTTTATTTCATATTTCTAGAGATTTTCAAGATAAGCAAATATAACTTTAAGGTATTTTTTTAAAAATATAAATGACGCTTCTCAATGACAAGAAAATATAGTTTTTCTAATTGATTTTGATATGCTTTTGCAAGATAGCTTCATTTCCATTGCAAATTACTGTTGACATGGTTAGGTAACTGTTGGCATGGTTATGGTACTGCTGATATGGTTAGGTTTACTGTTGACATGATTAGGCTACTGATGTACACTACCAGGAAGGTTAGGTTGGTTGTTGGGGTTTCAAATGGCAAGAATATTTTTGGTATTATTTTAGTTATGGACATTAATAAGGTAACCTAGTTCTTATACAAATCTAATAAAACGTTAGGTTAGGGTAGTGCACAACTACAATGTGACGTGCAATAACTGGTCATATAGTGCATTTGTATGCCATTTTCTCATGTAAAATTCTTGGCTCGGGTTTTCCCATTTCCAGTGTTTTTATGTATTTCGAATTCAGTATATACCTGTTTACCGGTCCATTTTTATATGTTTGAGTGTTATATTTAGGTTTTTTCCTCCATTTTGCACTGATTTTACCTACTTTGTCTCCCCCACCCAAAACCCCGCTTCCCAAGGAGGTTCCCCCAGATTGTTATCTATAAGGGAGGGGTGGTGGAAGGATAAGTATTCATTTGCGATGGAAATGAACCTCAAAATCATTCAAATCACATCATAATACAACAGAAAAACCTATATTTTATGTTGAACGCAATTAATGTCCATAAGTAAAAGATTACCATATTTTTTTCTCGTTGAAAATCACATATAAATACATTTTCTTTCCGCTTAGAGGCGTCCATCGTATTGTAAATATTTTCCAATATTTATTTCGGAATAACACTGCACCGACATTCAATTTTGCTTTGGTCTATCTTATTTCTTAATTTTCTCTAAAAGTCATCATGTACTTAGTAACAGATGTAATGATTTTATTACCTTTCCTTATTCTGAGGAAAAGCATGAAAAATCAGATGGGGAAAATCATTTTTCGTCCTATTGCAATCCACATACACGGGTGATGATGGCTACGCCCATTCATGATTGAAATTGAATGCCCCGCTTTGTAAACAAACAGACGATGTAGGGAGGTGCAATGCTACCGCCATCTTCATTTCATGCCGGGTACTAATTTGTAGGCGGCCGATGCGTCTGTGGTTGGAGCTTCCCATCTTTCGTGTATTGTCTTTGATAATTTCAGAGAATTTCTTGTGTTTTCTTGTATGTATTCTTTCCTACATTGGCAAAAAAATTATTAAACTGGTCTGCTTTAGTTTCTTGATTGTCAAATTCGACTTTAATATTTCTTCTATTAGGTACCATAGTATTTATCATTCTCCAAGTGTCTTTCATAGATTTACTTTTCCTGACTAAATCTTTAAAGTATAAAGCTCTAGCCACCCGTATATTAGCGCTTACTTCTTTCTTCTTTTCTTTATATTTAGTGTTTAGATTTTCATTTTGCCTATCTTCTTTTAGTCTCTTCTGAGCTGCATCTCTCTCAACTATTTTTGATTTTAACTCATCTTTAATTCAAGGAGCACTTGGTCGCTTTATTTCTTTAGTGGTAACAGGGGCACATATATCTAAACAATAATTGAATGTATCATTAAAAATTCTAATCTGTATATTTACGTCGTCCGTACTAAGAATTTGATTTAAAATAGGAGTTTGTTCTAATAACATATTGCTCAACCATTCCGGGGAATAATTTCTCAAACTTCTGGAGGTTATGATTACTGGTTTGCGTTTTGGTTTCTCAATATCAACTACAAAGGAAATGTGTTCATGGTCTGCAACTAGACTGGGATTGACTTCAATGTTATAGACACTGTCATGCTTATTCGTAATTAAAACATCTAATAAAGTCGATGAGGTACGAGTAATTCGTGTAGGTTTTTCTATTAGCTGCCTAAGCTTTGTTACTTTCACAATGTTGTTTATTTTCGCTGTGCTAACCAACAAGTCATCATTTAGGTCACCCAGTACATATATGGGCTTTTTCTTTAAACAAGCAGCTATTAAGCATTCTAAAATATGATCATAAGTAGTATTTGAGGCATGGGGGTGTCTATATAAACATCCAACAATAACTGAGGGCAACTTACGATTTTGTATGGAAAGCCATAACTCTTCTATACCATCTATCCTGGGTAAATTCAAGTTACATACTTTAACAGAAAGACCATCTTTTGCATAAATACAACAGCCTCCTCCCTTGCCTTTATCACACCTGTATACAGAATAATTTGGAAAGTCAACAAAAGAATCAGAAATATTTGAAGATAGCCAGGTCTCGGTTAAACACAAAATATCCACATCATTAGCATTTAGAAACATTTCAACTTCGTTTTTCTTACTCAGTAAAGACTGTACATTCATGTAATCTATACGCAAGAAGTTTGTTTTTACTCTTACATTATCATCTCTGGCACTCTCTTCATGGCCAATTATTCATTCCAAACTATGAGTGCATGACCGTTTTTTATGCCCGTATAAATGACAAATTTCGCATTTTAATCTAAAGTCATATCAACACTGAGATTGCCTATGATTCATTTCCCCACAATTATAACAACCATAATATTTATATCTAGGTATTTCATGATCACTATATTCCGGGTAAATGTAATTATTTTCTTTACTACGGAAAGTACCTCTATCATTTCTAACATTAGCAGTAAATCGGGTCCTCTTACTTAAATTATGCCTAACATTATGCGATAACGGTAGAAATTCCTCATTAAATTTTTCACTCGTACCATGAATTTCATTAGTAACATAATTTACCAAGTTCTGTTGTCTCTTAATCTCCTGCCATCTGTCATTCAGCTCAAAATCCTCACAGTTATGTGCCAAACACTCCAATAACCGAATTGCTCCAAGTCTGTTCAGTATCAGTCCCGCGGAGTTTTCAACTTCTTTTATATCATAACACATATCGTCAACTTTGCCATTTGCCATTTTAAAGTATACACTACTGTCTACAACTTTAATGTTAGTCGTAGCACTCCATTTTTCCAATTCATCATTAAATTCATTTATTCTTGCCTGAAGATCATCGTCTTTCGAAGATGGCGCCAGCTTGCATAAATAGATCTTCATATCTTGTTTCTTCGATCTCAAGTCACTGATTACCACACCAAGACTATCAAGAATTTTTGTTGGCGATGAATTATTTATGATATCTTTGATACCGCAATATATGATACAATTTCCAGGAACCCAATCGAGTTGATCACTTATCCAGCTAGCCAGTGCATTGATGGTTGCGTCGTTTATGGTTCGAATTTTGCTGTCTGTTTTTAGGTCACTCGATCTGATGCATCGAAGGTTTGAGTCCCCAATAAGGAGGGTAACTTTACTACCATCCCCATTGTGGACTGTACTTACTCGTTCTGCACAAGGATCAGCAGCTCTAGCTTCTTGCAAAATCTTGACTTCCTCCTTTAGTTTGAAAATATTCTCGTTTGCCAGCATTAACTTTTCTTTAGATATCCTTAATTGCTCATATATATCTTCGACTTCGATTTCCTTCATCGCAAGCCTTTCTTTAATTTCTTGAATTTCTGTCAGCACTTTTCGAAGTCCCGGCAATGTTTCATCCAGGTCTTCTTCCGGACGTTCAGCAGAGCTCTCGTCTTCTTTTCGACAATTTTCCAAGAGAAGTTCAACTAGTTGTCCCTTATTGCAGTTCCATATTCCTTTAAGACCCAATTCGCAACAGTAGTTTCTTAAGTCAGTTTTTTTTCAGTGTGTGTAAAAATCCTCTTGTTGGATTTCCAAGAGACATTTTGTCTTTGCTGAGTTCGTCAGCTATTCGTTCTATCTATCTCTGTATTATTAAACCCTATTTGAAATAACAGGTCTCCTATTTTGTCTTAAGTTCATGAATATTTTCTTTAATCCTTAATTAAATATTAATTACAACATCCAATATATATGTTATAGTATAACACACTTCTAGGTTGAACATAAAGCTCCTCTCTATAAAATGACGTAATCATCTGTCCAGTGCGCATGCGCAAAAATTGAGACATCCAAACGTAGGAGTCCTTTCAAATCACCTATATTTCAAATGCTAATTTGAAGCACAAATCTGACACAATACTCTGTGTATCACTGTCACATTCATCACAGTCACTTCACGAGATGTACTTCCATAATAGGTTCATCAAATTGGTCATATTACTTCACTAAAATCACTATAATTAGGGAGCTCATGCTTATACTGTCAAGAGAGAGAGAGAGAGAGAGAGAGAGAGAGAGAGAGAGAGAGAGAGAGAGAGAGAGAGAGAGAGAGAGAGAGAGAGAATTATTTTTCAACATTCCAGCTCCGTAACCCAAAAGAAATTCCTGAAGATTCAGCTTGCGTACCCGACAGCAATATTAGTTTTATTATGTTGAATATTTACGTCTGATAATATCATACTTTAAAGCAAGAAAACTGAACTAAAAAATCCTCAAAACTTTTTTCTCTTTGAGGTCACAGAAAAATAGTTGTTTCTTTATTGTCTACATTAATTGCTATGCTTGTTGCAAATAATTTTACACGAGGAAGTAAAGTCTACGAAGTAAGAGCATATGATTTTTTTTTTTTTTTTTTGTGACTACGAAGAATTATCTCAGAGAAGTGATTTTCCATCACATATCACACAAAATATAAAATGAATTCAGAGTTTCTTTTGAATTTAAGTCAATTCTCCTCACCTCTGCGATAAACCCAGCAGCTATAACACCTTCCTGGTATAGTAAATGTCATAGTATGAATAGAATTATACCAATAGAATCATGCACTATCATTCATCCTAATGTTATTTTTCTTGTTTATCTTTTCTTTGTATAACTCAGCATAATGTTCTCTTTGTTCCTTTTTATTATTTTTTAGAGGAAGGACAAGGAAGAAAACATTTATCAAAATTCTACCAGCTAATGTCACTGGTGTATAGATTAACGAATTTCTTTACTGTCAAGGAAATATCATAAGCAGAATTAAAAGAACAATACTCATCAATTTTAGTTGGTTTATGCCCACGTTGAATATTGTCTTCTGCTAAAATACATCGCTTTATGGAAGATTTACATAATCAAATCTATAGTTCCAATAACGTTTCTCTGTTTTTTTAATAGTAAGATAAATAGTGATGACTAAAAAAGGATATATTTAAATGGAAAAGAAGCAAATTCTTCTTGAAAATTCACTTTTGTTGAAGTTAAAAGGAACTGGATAGACTTGGAGAGATATATACCCTTCATAGGACAACGATGGGTAAGTTTTTTTTTTTTTTTTTTTTTTTTACAAAACGAAGACAAAAGTATAAAATCATTTATTTGTGTAATTATCTAAAAAGTTAGAATAAGGTCAAGAAAACGTATTGAGACATTTTCCAACGATACATTCTTCTATTATTTGGTTATTTTGCGACAAATGTTTAGCAATTAATCCCATACTTGTTTCATCTACTAATTGTAAAGTGAACATTATGAAGCATTTGTACTCGTTGGGCACTGTGTTAAGAAACACATAATCATAGATTTGTCATCGCAACGAAGAAGGAAAAGACATTGGCAACGTATAGCAATGTTTAGGCAAATATATGTAACGGTCAAAAGGAATGTAGTTATGGTAAATACCTTAGAATATTTTTCATACGTTATTGAACACTGCCAGGAATAATTGAAGTGGTTTCTCGTTTGGACTTGAATTACACACACACACACACACACACACATACATACATACATACATACATACACACACATTTATATATATATATATATATATATATATATATATATATATATATATATATATATATATATATATCAATATATATCAATATATATATATATATATATATATATATATATATATATATATATATATATGTGTGTGTGTGTGTGTGTGTGTGTGTGCGCGCACACACACACACATTGATAT
>NC_090735.1:25450688-25465688 GCF_036898095.1 Palaemon carinicauda
CATTATTATTATGAGGTTAAATCATTTATGTGAAGGAAATGAAATAGTTCACATGTTCATGTTGACATGTTCATATGTGTTGGAAATTGAACATCCAAGAAATAATGGATTTGAGATCAGGCATTATTATTATGAGGTTAAATCCTTTATGTGAAAGAAATGAAATATTCCACATGTTCATTATGAATTCCAAATGCAATTAAGTCTGACCAGGAGAAACAGGAATGAAAGACGCAATATTTCAACTGGAATGTTCCATCCACTGGAAACGATTTCTTATTAGATACGAGGACGTCTCGTCATCTTGCATTCTCTGTACTGCCTTTTATTCCTTAATAAAACCGTGAAGACATTACTCGGGTATATTTCTTGGAGGCTTTATGTATGTATGTATGTATGTATGTATGTATGTAGAGGTGTGTGTGTGAGTGAGTGTGGGTGTCTATATACAAATATACTTACATACATACACACGCACAGATACACACACACACACACACACACACATATATATATATATATATATATATATATATATATATATATATATATATGTGTGTGTGTGTGTGTGTGTGTGAATATGTATGTATACATATTTATATTATGTGTGTACTTATATATAAGTATAGGCTATATGTATTTATAAACACGTATATTTATGTATTTATGTATATATAAATAAATAAATACATACACACACACACACACACACACATATATATATATATATATATATATATATATATATATATATATATATATATATATATATATATATATATATATATATATATGTGTGTGTGTGTGTGTGTGTGTGTGTGTGTGTGTACGCGTAAATATACTTGAAGGTCTGATACATTCGGCGAAGGATCTTCATCAATCTTGAGTGTCCCACCGCCCCACATATAATACAGTATCCCATGAAGGACTTCTTTTTCGCAAATGGAGACGAATCACTTTGTCGCTATGCTGCGCCATATCAATATCACTCAATCAACCAACATAAAGAGACTCATTGATGCCAACGGACTCTAATACTTCTGGCAACGTATTATTATTATTATTATTATTATTATTATTATTATTATTATTATTATTATTATTATACTAGCTAAGCTACAACCCTAGTTGTATAAGCAAGCTAAAACCCCTGGAAATCCAAAAGGGAAAAATAGCCCAGTGAGGAAAGGAAATAAACGATCTGAGAAATAAATTCGGTGAAAGCACAACGAATCCTTCGAAGGAAGTTAATTTAATTTCGCCTGTGATTATATCATCGTTTCTTGGAATTGATAAAAGAGAGAATTGTATCCGGAAGGATTGTTTGTCTCTATATGATTAGGGAGAACTAATAAGAGAACAAAGGACTTCCTCGTTGGAGGTTTTAATTGAATCCAGCTTTTCCCATTCGTAATCAGTCAGTCATTAAGATGGTGATTACGGTCGTATTCATCTATGTTGGCATTGCCTGTGATATTAATGCTATTCTGAGAAAGTATATTAATTTGACAATTTTTGAAGACACCATCGTATGAGCGTGTATGTCACTGCGTTTCTTCTTGTGCACTAGAGTACGTGAACTGTCTAAAATGACGGCTAAATATTTAAATATATTTCCACATATATGCACACGCACAAACATACACACAGATTCTACCCTTCACACCCCTTCCCCGCTTTCTAACTACAACCCGTTGGTTCGGCAATTCGTGGGTGATTGTGGTGTCAGAGTGTACCTCTTGAGGTACCCCATTACATCAGAGTATGACTATCCCTCTCCCACTGAACCGAGGGACGGCGAGAGACCTAGTGATCATACGTTTGGTAATGCCGCCCAGAGTGACAGGAAAGATATGTCAACCTTTAATTTTGATGTTTGTCCGTATAATTTAAATTTATAGTATCCAGAGCCTCATAAAACTCGTATAAAGACTTCAAATACCAAAAAGAATTTCTTTTCTACTGATTACATAGGCACTATCAGCGGGAAAGTGATACAAGTTCGCCTTAATGTTTTTGAAATCGTTGGTTTTCTCTTTTCTACGAAACAACCAAAGAGAATAAATATTACCAATATATACAGTAGCACATTCGGATTATGTTTTTATGGCTAAAATAAGAATAGCTATGATTATGGGATGGCAAAAGTTCGGATAACGAGCCTTAACAACGCCCGATATAAGAAATGTAAGAATCCTGGAGCGTCATCACCCCATAAGAAAGAAATAAAAATAAAAAATGTCATTATCACGAGATTTTGGATTCTTGTACTGTTTGCTATGCGTTTTGGGTAATGTTATATACTGTAATAGCCTGTCCAGGGATCAAGCAATATGATAAGAAAAAAAATTATATGTAGTTATCTTCAGACATCAAGGGAAATGTATTCCAAAACTTTTATCTCTTTACAGTATTATAATAGTTTTGCGTCTGTTAAACTCTATTGTTGTTAAAAATTCTTGGCAAATATTTCCCTGCATTAACATAATTTTGTCCTAGATTTTTCTGCAACAAAACATCACCATGGTACCTAATGTGCTTATTAAGAACAGTAACACGATTGTTTATATTATTATTAAGTACATATACATTAATCGTGGGAAAAATCTGGATTAATCCTGTCTTAGCAAAAGAAAAAAAAATCAAGATTTTGATTGCTTGGCATTAAGGGTATAAGTTATTATTATTATTATTATTATTATTATTATTATTATTATTAATATTGTTGTTGTTGTTGTTGTTGTTGTTGTTGTTGTCGTCGTCGTCTTTTGGGAGTAAAACCTATTTCATAAAAGCTACTTTAAAGGTACTGATGGAATGCATTACTGTGGAGAAAACGATGATAAAAACAATAGAAAAAGTTCACTATAAGATTAATGCCACTGAGACAGCAATCCCCTTAATAAAACTTATCATTACTATTATTATTATTATTATTATTATTATTATTATTATTATTATTATTATTATTAACTCCGCCAAAGAAGTTGGAAGGAGGTTATGTTTTCACCCCTGCTGTGTTTCTATTATTATTATTATTAATATTATTATTACTTCTAATATCCTTCACAACGTGCAAACATTCAAAAGATAACACAAATAAAACCCGCTCTGTTGGAAAACAAAGTTAAAAAAAAAATCTCTTCATTACTTATGATACACCTGGTTCCCATTCGGGTATTATCAACACATCACAATGGCTCATACTGCAAAGAATAAATCTCTTTCACGTATTATGGACCTTAGGATACTAATACTTACTAGAATTTTCCTTGTTTCTGTCTTGGATTTTGTTGTCCTACAGTATTTGTAATAAGGATATTACCATAGGAAATAATAATAATAATAATAATAATAATAATAATAATAATAATAATAATAATAATAATAGATTTTGGTAGTAGACCCTCTAAGAGGCATATTTGGTTAAAGACAATGGCTGCCTCGGTAGCATTAATTTTACAGTCTATCTCCTTTTCTGCTAATTTACTGCAGAAAGCAGTAATCCAGAAAAGAAGATCATCCGAGCTGTTGAAAAAATTGCTGTAAAATCATTGCTACTGAGGCGGGCATTGTTTTATATGGAACAACAGCGATAATAATAATAATAATAATAATAATAATAATAATAATAATAATAATAACCACAAAAACAGCTTTAATAATGTTAATTATAATAATAATGATAATAACTTCATGATCGCGCTGCCTAGGGACTTATACCCTTAATGTCAGGAAATTACAATCTTGTATAAAAGAATTACGATTATTCTTTAATATCAACCTAAACCTAAAGGAATACAATTTTCCTTGAATTATATCTGCGAAAAACTCGTACAGTAATGAAGTCATGTTGCTTTTTTTGCTAAGACAGAATTAATCCAGATTTTCCCCACGATTAATGTATGTGTATATAGTAATAATGAATACAATCATGTTACTGTTCTTAATAAAAACATCAGGTACCATAGTGATGTTTTGTTGCAGAAAAATCTAGGACAAAATTATGATAATGCCTGGAAATATTCACCAAGAATGTTTAATAACAATAAAGTCTAACAGATGCGAAACTATTATAAAATTGTAACGAGATAAAAGTTTTGGAATATATTTCCCAGGATGTCTGAAGATAAATACTTATAATTTTTTCTTCTTATCATATTGGTTAATCCCTGGACAGGCTATTACGGTATATAATATTACCCAAAACGCATAGCAAACAGCACAAGAACCCAAAATCTAGTGATAATGACATTTTTTAAATTTTTTTTTTCTGGTGGGGTGATAACACTCCAGGATTCCTACATTTTTGTTAGATCATCTGGGCGTTGTTGAGGCTCGTTACCAGAACTTTTGCCATCTCATAATCATAGCTATTCTTATTTTAGCCATAAGAGCATAATCCTAATGTTCTACTCTATATATTGATACTTTTTATCCTCTTCGATTGTTTCGTAGAAAAGAGAAAACCACCGATTTCAAAAACATTAAGGCCAATTTGCTTCACTTCCCCCATTGAATGTGCCTGTTTAGTACATAGAAAAAAATTACATAGAAAAAAATTAATTTTGATATTAAAGTCTTTATGTGAGTTTTATAAGCCTCTGGATACTATAAGCTTAAGATATATGGATAAACATCAATATTAATGGTTTACATACAAGGAAACTGACGTACATATAAACATCCTCCCCTAATAATAAAGAGAAAGTGTCTATCAATATATATATATATATATATATATATATATATATATATATATATAGAGAGAGAGAGAGAGAGAGAGAGAGAGAGAGAGAGAGAGAGAGAGAGAGAGAGAGAGAGAGAGAGAGAGAGAGAGAATTTTCCTGTCACGCTGTGCTGCATTACCGAACGTATACTAGTTCTCTCTCCGACCCTCGGTTAAAGGGGAGAGGGGTAGTTATTTTCCCTCCATGGTTATACCCTGAATAAATGGGGGTACTACAAGAGGTACACTCTGAAACCACACTCTCCCATAAATTACCCAACCAGCGGGCTGTAGTTAGGAAACGGCGGCGGGGTGTGAAGGGTTGAATCTGTGTGTGTGTGTACTCATGTGTGTACAAATTTATTAAAATATTTAGCCGTCATTTTAGACGGGTCGCGTACTCTAGTGTACAAGAAGAAACGCGGTGACATACACGCTCAAACGATGGTGTCTTCAAAAGTTGTCAAGTTAATAAACTTTCTCAGAATAGCATTAATATCACAGGCAATGCCAACATAGATGAATACGACCGTAATCACCATCTTAATGACTGACTGATTACGAATGGGAAAAGCTGGATTCAATTAAAACCTCCAACGAGGAAGTCCTTTGTTCTCTTATTAGTTCTCCCTAATCATATAAAGACAAACAATCCTTCCGGATACAATTCTCTCCTTTTGATCAATTCCAGAAAACCATAAAATAATCACAAGCGAAATTAAATTAACTTCCTTCGAAGGATTCGTTGTGATCGGTTGCTTTCACCGAATTTATTTCACGGTCGTTTAATTATTTCCTTAATTCCTTTCCTCACTGGGCTATTTCTATCTTTTGAAGCCCTTATGTTTACAGCATCTTGCATTTCCAACTGAGGTTGCAGCCAAGCTAATAATAATAATAATAATAATAATAATAATAATAATAATAATAATAATAATAATAATAATAATAATAATAATAATAATAATAAAATAATAAATATTATTATTATTATTATTATTATTATTATTATTATTATTATTATTATTATTATTATTATTATTACTAAACTCCAAAACCATAAAACAGTTCTTATATAAGTATTAAGAATGACATTGCCTGGTAGGTAAGTACTGGACGTGTACATGATTTTTTTTTTTATATCACTTGCTGATCTATGTGAATTACCTTTTTCCAAAAATTTTATCTTTATATCGAGTTATTTCTTGTTTAAATATCTTAGCATTAGTCTTCACTAGTCTTGGGTAGTGCCATAGCCTCTGTACCATAGTCTTCCACTCTCTTGGGTTAGAGTTCTCTAGCTTGAGGGTACTCTTGAGCACATTATTCTATCTAATTTCTCTTCTTCTTGTTTTGTTAGCAAAGTTTTTATACTTTACATAGGAGATATTTATTCTAAAACTGTTACTCTTCTTAAAATATTTTTATTTTCATTGATTCCTTTCCTCACTGGTTAATTTTCCTTGTTGGTCCCTTGGGCTTATAGCATCCTGCTTTTCCAACTAGGGTTGTAGCTTAGCAAATAATAATAATAATAATAATAATAATAATAATAATAATAATAATAATAATAATAATAATAATAATAATAATTTCTTATTATTCCATTCATATATTTGAATCTCTTAATGGTGTAGCTTAATATAATGAAAATTAAGTTGATTTCATCAGATATAAAGAATTCGAATCTTCCCCTGTTCCCCAAACTAATAAATCATCTTTACCTTCCATGTCAAATAAATAAAGTAGATCCTACTTCAAACCAGAAGAAAACCCAACGTAGATCAATGGTCCTTCCAGAGTAAACAAGAAAAGTCGACTTCGAAGAAAAATGTTCAACACAAACTGTTGAGAGGATCCCAGGACTAAACCCCACTTCATTTCCTGGGTATTTGCTGTATGCAAACATAAATCGTTGCCCGAACACCGGTTTTTGTTTATTCAAGAGAGACAGAAAGTGAATGCATTGCCGCCTATGTAAATCTGTTACTTTTGTGTTTGCGCGGGGTAGGGAGGGAGAGAGGGTTGGGGGGGGGGAGAAGGGTAGATCCTGACATTTTCAAATATGTACACGACCTTCGGATCGCACGCGTATCTCCACTCACATATGCTGGACTATTTAATGCTACGTCGTGTAAAAGAATGGGATTTTCATGAAAATCCGTCCAGGTTCGACATCTATCGATTAAGATGAGGTTGTGCGAGTAAATTCGAACACACAAATGATGGACATCTGATACACCTTTGAAAACAATATATATAATGTATATAGAAATGTGATCTTTGATGTGCATACCGATACTATTGTCTGCTTTTCACACACACATACACACAGACACACACACACACACACACACACACACACATATATATATATATATATATATATATATATATATATATATATATATATATGTTTATTTATATATAATACAGTATATGCAAGTATTATATACATATGAAATAATTCAAAATATATGCAAGTAATATATATAAATAAATATATATATATATATATATATATATATATATATATATATATATATATATATATATATATATATATACACACACACACACACATATATATATATATATATATATATATATATATATATATATATATATATATATATATATATATATACACTATATAAAAAGCACCAATATGAAATAATTTAATTTGAGATAAAAGATATGCCCTTTCAGCAAACCTTGATATAAAAAAGGATAAATCTTTATTTAATGCATTTCTCACGAACATAACAATGTCAATTATTAGACTGCGAAAAGGATACAAGCAAATTAAAATAAGTCGTATGTGGCAGGATTAAAAGCATGAGAGTTTATCATAAAAGATGTTCATGGAAAATATAAGAGTAACATTTAAACATGTTTCTGTACAACTTTACAGAATACTTTGTTACTGGAAGTGGGATTATGCTGTAAACATGTAAACAGCAAATATGTAAAAATAAAAAATCTTCATCTAGGAGATAGTGTGCACATCAATTTTACTCAAAAATACATATGCGAATATTTAACTGATGAAATTATCTGTTCTGTAGCAGCAACAAATATGAATACAGTATATCATCTAGATTCTGTAATAGAAGATATGAATGAAATAAAAAGATTCTCTGGTGGTTATATACACGGAATTAGATTTTACGGAGAAAACTGTATGCTTTCGTGCAAACGATCTGTTGGAAAAGACGAAAATGAATGTAGCTTCCTGATTTCACTTTAAAGATTTAAAGGCCGCTCATGAATGGAAGGGGCATCGGACAGTGATATTGCTCTAGCAAGCAGGACAATGTCCTTGAGACTGACCACATATCATATGATCAGCGCCCAAGCCTTTCTCCAACCAAGACCAGGATATTGCTGATGACTGAGCAGGTAGTCCTATAAAGATCCACAAAACCCCCCATCCTTAGTTCACAAGGATGGTAAGGTTACAGACACTAAAGGAACTAACGGGTTTGAGCAGGACTTGAACCCCCATCTGGTGATTACCAGGCAGAGACCTTAACAATAAGTACACAGCCAGCGACAACAATACTTGATTGTAGTATTGTTCTTAACACAGTTCTACATGTACTACTGCTGAATAATTCTTGATATATTGCTATTCAAAAGAGAGATTAGTTCACCAAACTTCAAACTGGTCTCCACAAGGCACTAGAAGAGTTGGAAGACCCAGGCCTAAATGGCTGAGGACTATGAAGAGTTAAGTAGGAGATGATGAATGGAGAAGTAATGATTTAAAAGCTCAAGATAGAGACAACTGCCGAAATCTTACTGAGGCCCTTTGCGTCATTAGGCGTAGGAGGAGATGAGGTTATTCACGCTGAATACTTGTTTTACAAAAAGTATTGTTTGCGAATTCAGAAATTCCTATCTATCATGTGATCTATTCAAAAGAAGGATGACCCAGAGGAGTGTACTAGACCCAATACAATTTCATATTTTTACTATTGGTCTGTTAAAAGTATTACAGAGACATAAAGTTCCAGCTGATGCTAGGTTATGTTTGACATTATCTTAAACAGTTAAAATCTTATGAAAATAAAACTGAGTTTATGGTGTTGTATAAGAAAAATCGGTTAAGAAACCTTTGGGAATATCAAAATGAATATTAATGATAATTTCATCTCTACATCTAGTAGAATTCGTGACCTAGATGTGCTACTGAACTGTAATTTGTCACTCAGTTGTCATATAGATAATATAGCAGTGGTTCCCAACCTTCTTCCAGTGGTGACCTCATTTCAGTTTGACCATACTATTTGCGACCCCACTCAAATATCAAGGCTGCCCCTATATTCTTTTTTTTTAGATAAAAGAATATACACAGTTATCACTGAATAGCAAAAACCCAAAAATGCACTGATATATAATATATAATTTCTTTATATAAGACACACTGCTTAATAGAATGTTATTGACATGAGTAACACAAGCATTATCTTGATAATAAACAATGATGTTCTTCATGTGATGGTTAGAACTGCTTTTCCATCGCCAGTACCTCAATCCGCAGTGATGTTTCCGATAAAGCACAACGTAGTTCATCTTCAGCATGGATATTAGTTCTCAGCTTCGACTTTATTAAAAGTACAAATGAAAAGGTCACTTCACACATATGTCGAAGAAGAGGTATAACATTTTAAGCATACCTTCAGCCAAATTTGGATATCGACGTAACTGCTTATCCAAAACTGAATCTCTGTTAGGGAATCAAAGTCAGCTTTGGCACTGCCAGATCTAATAAAATCAGTAAATTCCTATGGATATCTTTCAGGAACATTTTCAAATGGTTTATTTGAGGTAACGTGTGGAATAACAGAGGTCTCTTAGAAGAAGAATGAGTAAACTTTGAAAACTGATTGAACGGAATATCATTGTCATTTTATTCAACAGATGCATTTAATGTGGGAAACATGCACAAATTTATCTTTCTTTATTTACTCCAAAAGACCCAGCTTCATTTTGAAGGCATTTAGTTTTTCTTTCTGAAATGGAAGATTGAGGAAATTCAAAATTCTGGAAAATCTATTACGTATGCAGTTTTTGCCCAATTACTCATATCACCTAAGAAACTGGAAAGTTCTGTTCCTCCTTACCGAGATAAGAATTCTCTTACCTCACTATTCAACTAAAAGGAGATTACCTTTTGGTAGATACCTTATTCCAGTTTGTAACACAACTTCATACTTAAAAACGATTTTTTATGACACACTTCAGCAAGTAAGCGGTTGTTCAATGCATTTGACTTTATAAAGTTAACTGCTTTAACAACTGATTGCATAACTTTTCAAATCTTTGGCAATGTTTCTGAAGAAAATACTTAACGATGTATCATGCAATGAATTCTAACAACTTCTGGAGAAATATTCTTTACCTTCTGTTGAAACCCAGATCTACGACCTAGCATAGAATGTGCATCATCAGTACACATACCACCGACATTTTCCCACATCAATCCTCTTTTTTTAAGAAATTATCCTGTTTTTTTTTCAAATATACCACAGCTTTAGTTGTTTTTAATGGTCTGCAAGAAAGAAATACATCCTTAAAATCGCCATAAATTAATAACCGAGGAAGATTACCTATATAGGTTGATTTATCAGCTTTTAATGTGATGAGATCAAGTGGAGATGCACAGTATGATTAGAAAGCGTTATAATTTCCGAGGATTTAACTCCCTTATCTTTAATTATATCATGAACAATGTCTTTTGCAAAAGGGGAAATGAATTCCTCACCAATATCATGCGCTTTTTTTTTTCTTTCTTTTTTTTTTGGAAATTTCTATCTCTGTCAAGAAGAAGATAATTTTTTAGATCCACATGCTTATTCTTGAAAAAAAAATGGGCTTTCTTTACTGAACTGCCTTTTTCGACTCAAAATTATGTCTTAACTTATCTTGAGTCATTGATTCTTCTAAGAGCACTTCACTGCACATCAAAAATTTAGTTTTTTTTTTTTTTTTTTTTGCTGAGATAATGCAAGTATAACCGATGTTAGTGTAGTCCTTCATATATTTCTGCTTTCTTTTTTTGTTTGCCATTCCCATAATTGCAACAACCTATTGTAAAATCAAATGAGAGAGAGAGAGAGAGAGAGAGAGAGAGAGAGAGAGAGAGAGAGAGAGAGAGAGAGAGAGAGAGAGAGAGAGAGAGTAAAATCGGTAAATTAAAACTTTATAATGATAACTATGATGATAGCATGGATAATGCTACAAAGACATATAATTATAAACACAAATGTGTCTGCATTTGAGTCTTATATATATATATATATATATATATATATATATATATATATATATATATATATATATATATATATTTATATAGGGCACAAACACATGCATATACACAGATATATACACATACACATACACATACACACTTCTCTCACCCGCTCTTTCATTTACATTTTTTTAAAGGAATTTTAGACTATACTACGTATCTGCATTTCAAGTAATCACCGACAACTCATTTGTCATTTCTGTCTTATTATGCATGTCTTACTACAGCTTAGGTTTATAAACAACAATAGTTTCGGCATATATGACTATTTTGAGTTTCCTAATTTGTAGTTGAAATATAGTTTTTAATAAATATCATAATTGATAGATAATTAAAATATATAAAACTTTCTGTTACAGGAATACAAACAAAAACCTCAGATATAAACTTAAATAATGAAATTTATAACAATCTTAAACATAATAATGTTTCATACCTATAAATTTCCAAATACAAATTCATTGTTTGTTCAAGCCGACTGGTAGCACAGTGGCACAGACATGCCGGATACAATCTCTTTAATTAACAACAATTATCAGAAATAGACATATATAAATTATATATATATATATATATATATATATATATATATATATATATATATATATATATATATATGTATATATATATATATATATATATATATATATATATATATATATATATATATATATATATATATATATATATATATGTATGTATGTATATATACGCATATATATATGTGTATATATATATATATATATATATATATATATATATATATATATATATATATATATATATATATATATATATATATATTTATATGTATACAAAACACAAGATGGGACCAGATATAAAATACAGATTTGTTAAATCTATGGATAAACCCTATCAGTACTTTCAAAAGAGATAATCGTTCTTATTAAACCTTCTCTGTACAAAAATTATCTGAGAAAGGCCAATAGACAGCAATGTAATGTATGTACATGTTAACGATCGGCGCAATTGATCGTCAGATTAAGGTATATGCAAAAAAGGGAAACAACTCAGTTTCAGTATGGTAATTCTTTCCCTCCTTTTTTAGATTTATATATACCACCTTAGGTAGGAATGGGGAAAATTTTTGGTATAGCCTACTGAATCCTCTTAATCCAATGATGTTAGCCAACCCCCTTTAGATTATTATCATGCCTTCACGACCCCAAGAAAATTGCTTGCCAACCCCAAATGGGGTCGCGACCCCAGGGTTGGGAACCACTGTAATATAGTAACAAAAACTGAATATAATTTCGGAAACATTGCTTTTGCACAGAAAAATGTGGATGAGTGATCTGTTAAGAAACTTATGATTAACTGTGTTGTTATTACCTGGATGGACCAATGCAAATCTGCCTATTACATCTTACCACATGTATGACTAAAAGTTACATTGCAGAACTAGAGGGGCACTCAGTAGAGCGCAGATCTCCGTCGTGGCAGCTTATTTCTCAACCGTTTGTTCGACTTTGACCTCGACCTTAACATGTATTAATTGGCGTGGATTTTCATTCACTCAGATGTGAACCAAGTCTGAAGAGTCTGTGACAATGTTGTCAAAACTAATGGCTGATTGCGTGAATTAGACATTCTGCTTTACCATGACCTTGACCTTGACTTTCTAAAATTTAATCATTTCCAGCTTTTTACATAACAGTTAATCCCTGCAAGTTTCATTACTCTAAGATTTTAGCCAGGAAGCTGTTCACAAACAAACAAACACACAAACAGGGGGATAAAACATAACCCCCTTCCAACTTCGTTGGCGGAGGTAATAAACAGAAGACTAGGGTGTATGAAGGTGTTATATTTCAAGAAAGGATCACCCCTGTACTCAATGAATTACACTGGTTGCACATTAAAGCTAGGATGATTTTTAGGATATTTGGAATGGCTCATCAATTCATCAGAACTCGACGTCCAAAACATTCAAGAGATTTGCTACATCCACAACCAACAAATCGTGTCATCACGAGACTAGTTACGAGTGGCTTCATGTCAATGGAGCCAATAGACACCATGACTATTGGTTCTAGATCTTCCCAGTAAGCAGACCCAAGATTATAGAACAAGGTCTCATTTAGTCTTAGGAAGACTGATGATATAAAGTCTTTCAATAATAGGTTGAAAACTTTCTTGTTTTCGAACTGCTATAGTAACGGGGATTGGGCGATTAAGGGGAACTACGCTACATGATTCTCCAAATATCTAAATATTGTACATACCAAACCAATCTCGTGGGTCCTGCAATGCGCCTTGACTTTTCCATGAAAGGGGTGGGGCAGGAAAACACTTTTCATGAAGACTTGAAACCAATAATATTTCAATTCTCATTTACACGCTCCTGCCGTCTATAATATACAGAATCTATGTTAATGTCGAGAGAAATTATGATCGACAAAACCGACTTCATTGATGACAGATATCACTTTTCACTAAAAAAAAAAAAAAAGCTAATTAATTTTCATTTATTCATCATCATCATATCCTACTACACCTATTGACGCAAAGGGCCTCGGTTAAATTTCGCCAGTCATCTCTATCTTGAGCTTTTAAATTAATACTTCTCCATTCATCATCTACTTCACGCTCCATAACTTTCAGCCATGTAGGTTTGGATCTTCCAACTTTTCTAGTGCCTTGTGGAGCCCAATTAAATGTTTGGTGAACTAATCTCTTTTGGGGAGTGAGAAGAGCATGACCAACCCATGCAGTTCTTAATTTATTCAATAATACAAAAGGTATATGACTATATCGGTTTCCCCTAGTTTCCTTTAACAAAGAGTATTTTTATTTATCTCCCACCGTTATTGTAATATAGGAAACTTTGTATATAACATCATCCTCTCAACACTAAAGTAATTTTCTTAATGAAAAAGAGATGAGTTCAAAGCCTTCAATGAAATGTTAATTGCACTTCCCTCATCTAAAAGCTTATGTAACAAAGTCCGCCTTTATCCTAATTAGGCTTCATAAAAGTAGCAATATAATGCTCTGTCTTTATACTTTATTCATTATACCTCCATTAACCATTCTTCTCCCCTACATGGAATAGACAAGAATAAATAACCACACATACATACCCACACACACACACACACACACACACACACACTATATATATATATATATATATATATATATATATATATATATATATATATATATATATATATATATATAGTGTGTGTGTCTGCGTGTGTATGCGCGGACGCTCGACTGTAATGACTATGTATGTGCACGCTTCGATTATGCATTTTTTGGTATAAAAAAAAAACAAAAGCTCTCTATATCTTCCTTTCTAATAGGTACAAACAAACACAAGTACAAAAATACGTTTATACCAAATATCAGACATCAATCAAACTAATAAAAATTGCTCAGAATAGTTTTTTATACCAGTAGTTTTGTTTTCGCATCCATCTGGCGAACAGTATCTGATTTAGACGAACAAGAGAAAGGAGAGTCCTCCACTCTCCCCTATTTTCAACAAAAGTGTTATCAACCAATAACGTCAAAGGAATATTTCCAAGAAATCGTGCGATATTAAAAGCATCGCTTTTGGCTTCCAATCCATTGAGTAAAGAATCTGATCTTTCATCTGACTCCTTGAGTACTAATAAATCTTTCAGAAACTCTTTTATTCAGAGAACATTGACAAGGTTAACAGATATCGTTCAGTTTGTGGAATTTCTCTGCAATAGATGATGAATTGCTAAACTTTATTATGTACCGATTGTTCGATGTTTGCCTTTGTATCTCTCTTAAAAGGTCTGCATACACACACACACACAGACATACACACACTTATATATATATATATATATATATATATATATATATATATATATATATATATATATATATATGTATGTATATATATATATATATATATATATATATATGCATATATATATATGCATATATATAT
>NC_090735.1:25473188-25475688 GCF_036898095.1 Palaemon carinicauda
CTTCAAGATATGCTATTAGAACATAATATGCAACAAATAAACCACATTCCAACAAGAAAGGAAAATGTCCTAGATCTAGTGTTTGTGAATGAGGTGAATTAGGTTAAAGAAATAATAGTGTATAACACGGGAAATTCAGACCACAATGTCATAAAATTGATAGTTCATTCCAAAGCAAGTGATCGCAGAATTAATAAAAGCACAAAACTTTGGGAAGGATATGGAAAATATAATTTTTACAGTAAGAATATAAAATGGTCAGAAATAAATGAAGAACTGAATAAAGAATGGAAAAATGTATTTGTAAGTGATAATATACAGGTAAATACGGACATACTGTACAAAATACTGGAGAAAATTGTTGAAAAATATGTACCGAAAAAAAACAATAAACAAAAGACGTGCATACCAAGAGACAGAAGGATCTTATTTCAGAAAATTAAAAAGTGGAAGAAAAATCTTGCAAAAGAAAAAAATGTGTGGAAAATGAGGGAAATAAAATGTAAGATAGAAAATGCAGAACAAAAGATTATACAGTCGAAAGAAAATGAAAAAAAGGACTTAGAAGAAAAGACACTTAAAATATAAAAAGAAACCCCAAAGTACTTTACTCCTATGCAAAAAAGATGAATAAAGGGAGAATAGAAATGGGCCCTCTAAGAATTGAAGGACGGCTAACGAATGAAAAAAAGGAAATATGCAACATATTAGCAGAAAAATATAAGAGTGAGTTCACGCCAAGAATTGCGAATGAGAATAATGAAACAGAAATGAGAGAAGAAAATGTTGAATATCTAACGGATATAAATATTAACGAAGCAGATATTGTCAAGGCTATAAACGAAATTAAAAATGGATCGGCAGCCGGACCAGATGGAGTTCCAGCGATTTTGTTAAAAAAAACTGCAAACACTATCGCGAAGCCGCTTGCAATACTGCTAAGACAAAGTGTAGATATGAGCGAGATATATGTTAAACATAAATTAGCTTATATAACCCCTATCTTCAAAAGTGGATCAAGACTAGAGGCAAGCAATTATAGACCTGTTAGTCAAACATCACATATTATGAAAGTGTATGAGAGGGTAATAAAGAAGAAAATAATGAACCGTTTGGTCAAAAATAATTTGTTTAATATGGGTCAACATGGTTTTGTGCCTGGAAAAAGTACACAGACCCAACTGATAGAACACTATGAAAACATATACAAAAATATGATAAATGAAAAAGACACAGATGTGATCAATCTAGATTTTGCAAAAGCCTTTGACAAGGTAGACCATAACATATTGGAGAAAAAAATGAGAAAGCATAATATTGTGGGAAAGATAGGAAAATGGGTAAAAGAATTCCTGCAAAACAGAAATCAGATAGTGGTTGCAAATGACGAGAAATCAGATGAAGCCCAGGTAATATCGGGTGTGCCACAAGGTACGGTATTAGCTGCACTGCTGTTTGGTATTATGATCTCAGACATAGACTGTGATGTTGAAAACTCCGTAGTGAGAAGTTTAGCCGATGACACAAGAATAAGTAGAGAAATTACTTGTGATGAGGATAGGAACTCGCTACAAAAAGATCTAAACAAAATATATGAATGGGCGGAGATAAATAGGATGGTATTTAACTCCGATAAATTCGAATCAATAAATTATGGAAACAGAGAAGGAATGATGTATGCATACAAGGGACCTAATAATGAGACAATCACAAACAAGGAAGCAATTAAAGACCTTGGTGTAATGATAAATAGGAATATGTTATGCAACGACCAAATAGCAACACTGTTGGCTAAATGTAAAGCAAAAATGGGAATGTTATTCAGACACTTTAAAACAAGAAAAGCTGAACACATGATTATGCTTTACAAAACTTATGCACGTAGTACACTCGATTACTGCAATGTGATATGGTACCCACACTACCAAAAGGATATTGCGCAAATAGAGAGTGTACAAAGGTCCTATACTGCTAGAATAGAAGAATTCAAGGACCTTGACTACTGGGAAAGACTGCAATTTTTAAAACTATACAGTCTAGAAAGGAGAAGAGAACGCTACATGATAATACAAGCATGGAAGCAAATAGAAGGAATTACTGAAAACATCATGGAGCTTAAAATATCAGAAAGAGCAAGCCGAGGTAGATTAATAGTGCCAAAAAATATTCCAGGTAAACAAAGAAAGGCGCACAGGACATTAATCCACTACGCACCAGCATCGATAATGCAGCGACTATTTAATGTGCTGCCAGCTCATCTAAGAAACATATCAGGAGTGAGCGTAGATGTGTTTAAGAATAAGCTCGATAAATACCTAAGATGCATCCCAGACCATCCAAGACTGGAAGATGCAAAATACACCGGAAGATGCATTAGCAACTCTCTGGTGGATATACGAGGTGTCTCACACTGAGGGACCTGGGGGAACCCAAACAAAAAATAAGGTAAGGCAAGGTAAGGCTCTCTCTCAAAAACAAGAAGGAAGGCAAATTGAGTAAT
>NC_090735.1:25488188-25505688 GCF_036898095.1 Palaemon carinicauda
ATATAACAAGGGACGTGTGCTGCCATCTTTTGACAAAGAGCAGAAACAATCAGATTCTATTCAAATTTCGAGAAGCTATTGATTACTAAAAAACATATTTTCATGGAAGTTTTTTTAATCAATTCTTCAAAAATCCACAATTCCAATAATACTATTTTTTTTTTAATTTTAGCCTCTAAGTTATGGCAATTATGTGTGAAATACAGATAATAGGTATTAAAAAAATACAAAGAGCAGGTTCCAACATTCTAAAAGCAAAGAGTTGGAACTCAGCCATAGAATTAAAAACCACAAATTTAACCAAAATATATTAATGTTCGCAGCAAATACGTTGTTAGCTAATCATAAAGCCCAATTATCGATATCAATCCTCAATAAAGTGTGCATTGTTACATGTAAGAAAAGTCCTCTTTTGTTCCTTTATTTGATGTCGGTTACCCAACAAAATAGGGAGAAGTGCCTTGGTGTATATATATATATATATATATATATATATATATATATATATATATATATATATATATATATATATATATATGTATATATATATATATATATATATATATATATATATATATATATATATATATATATATATATATATAATAATTCTGTGAGCAATTCTTATACCAGAGTCACTCCCTAAATTCATAGTTTTTCAAGCTCATCTGCTTTCCTGTCTAAATATTCTAAATAATGAAATCTCTACTGGGTCAAAAAAGAAGTGTATACCCACTAAAAAGAGAGATGGATCTGTTATAAAAACAGAAGATGAAGAAAGGCAAGGTTGGATGGAATACTTTAGTGCGGTCATGAATAGGAGTTTATGAAGGGAATAATCTGATTGATATACGAAGGAATAACTGCTGAAATGATATTGGCCCAAAATTAAGTGACTCCCACAGTACTAACAATATCATTTTGTAGAATGTGGCATGAAGAGGCAAAACCTGATGAATGGGGCTAGGAGTGTTGATGAAAATGACAATAAAAGATCTGACTGATTGCTATAACTACAAAAGCTTCATGCTTACGTCAGTTGTCATGAAGATATATAGTATACTTATTCTAAAGAGACTAGAGAGAAAGAGAGAGATAGATGAAAAGCTGAGAGATGAACAAGCAGGATTTAGAAAAGGTAGAAGTTGTACTGACCAAATTTTGATTTTAAGACTTGTGGTACAGCAAAGTGTAGAATATAGAAATCTACTTTTGATAGCATATGTGGACTATGAAAGTGCCTTTGATAGTATTCACAGGCAAATTATATAGCAAGTCCTGCGTTAATATGGCATTCCTCTTAAATATGTAAATTTGATAAAGTCTGTTCATGAGAATAACGGGTGTAAAGTAAATGTTGGCGGAGTCCTATTAAATGAATTTTCAGTGAACAGCGGAGTACTCCAAGGAAATGTGTTGTCACCTATGTTGTTTAACCTCCTCATGGATTTTGAAAGGCATACAACAGTTGGGGATGGTGGAAAAGGATTGGACTGAATTGGTAACAGGAAATTAGGTGGAATAGAGTATGCTGATAACGCTGTCCTTATTTGGAGAACACCACAGGACTTGCAAAGCTTGCTTACCAGAATGCATGAAACATAACATGAAGTTCGACTTAAGATAAATAGAAGAAAGGCAGAGATGATGAGAACGAAATATGCAATGGAAGATGAAATATCATTGGTAGGAGGAAGGGTTAATGAGGAGGAATCATTTAAATATTTAGGAACTATGATCTCTCATACAGGATCTTTACAATTTGAGTTTCATGAAAGATTGAAAGAAGCAAATCAGACAAATGGCAAGGTTAAGTAAAATTTAGAAATGATTTCGCCCGAAATTACAAATAAAAATCCCGTTATTTATCAGTTTAGTGAGATTGATGATGTGACAATGAAACAATATCCAACAGATTTTATAGATTTGAGAAGAAAGCCGTCAGAAGAATATTGGGAGCACAGGACTAGAAATGTAACTATAAGAGAGATGACGCGAGTGCCAAATGTGGATGAGATCATGATACGGGCTAGATGGAGATGGTTTGGTCATTCTCTTCGCACGTACCAAGAGAGATTAGTTCACCAAACGTTTAACTCGGCTCAACAAGCCACTAAAAGAGTTGGAAGACCCAGGCCTGCCCTGCATGACTGAGGACTATGAAGCATAAAGTATGGGTTGATGAATGGAGAAGTATTGATTTAAAAGCGCAAGAGAGAGACAACTGGCGAAATCTAACCGAGGCCCTTTGAGTCAGTAGGAGTAGGAGGAGATGACGATGATGATATGATGATGATGATGATGATAATGATATATATATACATATATATATATATATATATATATATATATAAATATATATATATATATATATATATATATATATATATATATATATATATATATATATATATATATATTTATATATATATATATATATATATATATATATATATATATATATATATATATATATATATATATATATATATATATTTATATTTATATATATATATATATATATATATATATATATATATATATATATATATATATATATATATATATATATATATATATATATATATATATATATATATATATATATATGTATCATTAAACACACGGCCTGCGACTAATAAACAAACAGCAGATTCTCCCATAAAAAAAAAGGAATGATCAAGGATGAATTTACCTGTTTTAATAAGTAGCTAATTCCCATTTGAACAAAATTAATTCTTCTCCTAATTCATTCATTCGATGCATGTTTGACCCCTGTCCGTACTTAGTACTCGAGGTCTTCAACAACCAGGAAGTAAAACAATAAAGTTGGTGGAGTGAAAATAGCGTTTCCTGAGAGACCACGACAGGAAATGAGGAGTGAGTGATGAGAAAAGTCTTCATCAGTTTGAAGGGATAAAGTTTTATTTAATGTTTTCCAAATAAATAAAAACTACAATTCGAATTCCTAAATATTTCAAGAGATAAAACTACTTCATTTAACTTTGGTTAATCTTGTCTGGGAAAGACATAAATCTAATTCCAATTGTCATTATAGAAGAAGTTTTTAAATTCTATCCATAAAATGTCCATATTATAAGTCGTGTAAATGCTATAAATTGCTTTAGCGTATAAAATTGTGATTGCTATTTTCTACACATTGAATATTCTAACACTGATTTAATTAAAAGGTAAAATATCTCTAGAAGACACTACATAATATTATATCATCCTCATCCTCTTCTTCCCCTACGCCTATTGACGCAAATGGCCTCAATTAATAGGATGCATTGGCTAGAGTCATCAAAGGATAGCCAATTCCTTGTGATGCAGATTGCCTAACTAACTAAGGCAAGTGATCCCTGCTGGTCCTTACTAATTCCATTAAGATCATCCGCCAGGCATCAGTAGAAGCCGAACAGACACCATGTCTATCGTCTTAAACCCTATCCATCACCCTACTGCCAGGGAATTCAAGATTTAGGGGGCCATTTCCCCCACATCCAAAGTTCTCTTTACTCCTCTAAGCTTCTCATCCGCTTATATGACAATATAAAAAAAAGTACAATATAAACTGTATTCTGTTGATGAAATTCTTGAAATTCGCTGTTAAAACTCCTTTACAACCTCTTATTGTCAGACTGAATCCTACCATGAAAACCATATAATTCCTCCAAACTGTTGACGGCGGGTCTAGGAATATCCCGGCCATGGTTCGCACAAACCTAATGCTTCCTTCGACCCATTTCGAGGTTTAATCAAGAACCGGAGAATATCAACAGCGACTACAAAGTGGTCAATTGCGAGAAAATTAACGTATTCCAGCGAGCCAATAAGGAGTTCTGGCAAGGGCTGTTGGCAGGAATAACATTCCAGTTCCAAGGGCGTTCAACTCCGGGAGTTCGGGGTGCTCACCTCAAAAGGGCTCTTCCAATCGTCTCGACATTTTCCACTTAACGTTTGCGAGTGGGAGAGTTGCTCAGAAGGTTTGACATTTGAGTGAGGACAGATCGGACGCCCCTGATTCCAAATTCATTTCAAAGGTACTGTGATATTTGGACAATATTGCATCTGATCATCATGTGTTCATGGGAATCTTACGTATGATACTGTATATGCATAACGGTGTATATACACTCTCTCTCTCTCTCTCTCTCTCTCTCTCTCTCTCTCTCTCTCTCTCTACATACATATATATATATATATATATATATATATATATATATATATATATATATATATATATATATATATATAGGTTTATATATATAAGAAGGAATAAATCTATCGATATATATAACCCATACACACACACACACACACACATATATATATATATATATATATATATATATATATATATATATATATATATATATATATATATATATATATATATATATATATATATATATATATATATATATATATATATATATATATTTGGGCTCAAGCCATGTCGTCCTGATAGAAGTTCCTATAGGGTAGCTTCCTAGGGTATATTACAACTACGGCGATATTCCCAGAGAATTTACCTTAAGGTACCAGAATTCTAACTCCTGGAGCGAGTATCCCTCGTGAAAGGGATATCGCGACATATCAGAGGACGTATTCTTGACACGCCACATGGCAATCTGCATCCCGAACAGAGATTTCGTCTCGCAGGGGGCAAATGGCAAGAAACGAATTCGGGAAAGAAAAAGGGGGAGCCGCTCCCAAGGCTCCCTATCTCCCGATTCGTAAGCGTGCCTGGCGCCAATCCTGGCGCCATCTGTATTCCTTTTTGCGTAGCTTAACAACTCGGTGTTTTTTTCCTGTGTTTCTCGCAAATCTTGGATTTATTCTGCTTTTCATGGCTTCTCCGTCTTCGTCGGCCTCCGATAAGTTGAGTACCATGTCTTTTATGTATAAATGTAGGCTCTTGGTAATTTTTTGAGTGATTAATAGGATTAATCTTTGTTACAAGAGCCGTAGCCTACCGGAGGCGTCATGGACGCTGTCGCTCGCTAGGTATAAGTTTAGTTAGTCAGAGCGACAATCCCGGTTGTTTTGCTTTAAAAAATTTTAGCTATTTAACATTACATTGGATTTCCTTTCGTGCTTAGTATTATTTTGGCGAAGTATTCGCCATTCTGGCCTACGCTAGGCCATGTAGCCTAGTCGTTTGGTCTTAGTACTTTATGCATGATTTTGGTTTTTCCGAGTGTATTAAAATTTTATTGAAGCTTTAGGCTATGTTTTATACATCTAAGATTGTGTGGAATATTTCCAAGATAGTATACGAGTGAGTTTCGGTGATTTAGGTAATCGATTCTCTTGGTGCCTAGGCTAAGTTGCTTATGGAGCCTTAGTATACTTTCTCCCCGGTTGCTTTCTTTTCTTCAGAGAAGGTCTGCAATCCCTTTCCCTCTGTTTAAGCCTTGGGCTTATCCCTAAGTGGTTTTTTCCGAATTAATTTTCGATAAAACTATACTGGGGTGTTACTGTACCTTCCTGTTCCAGTAAGTCTGGTTCAAAGAGGGACAGAACAACAGAGTTTTTAGTCTGAGTCTGTGCTTGTCTGGCTTGGGGTAGAGTCTCCCTCGCTGGCCTGACACAGACAAAGGTGGCTTAGCCTCCTTAGGTCACTACCGAAGGTTTCTGTGGATATGATTCCTTCTTTTGTGATCTACCAGACTAGTCCTTGTTGCTGTTCTCGGGGGAGGATAAGTTTCTTTCCCTGGGAGTGGCAACACCTTCCTTGCTTTGGTGCTCTGGGAGCTGGCAAGTATTGCTGGCCTCCCCCATTAGATCTCCCTTAGGCTAAGATAAGTTTCTTGGCTGCGGGTGATCCGTCACTAAAGCAAGGTTGGTAGGACCCTCTTTTGTCCCTTCCCCCTCTATCTCCGTAATGGCTTAGCCATTGCAGTACTGTACGTCGTTCTACATCTGGACCTAGATTAGGTTAGGATGTGGGATTAACTCAGCCCCTTGCCGGCCGGCAGAGCTGCCGGCCGGCAAGGGTCTTATATTTTGAGTGCTGCCCGGATCTCCCTTGGTCCCTCATCCATGCCTGCCTGCAGAGTCAGACGGCATTGGTCAGGAAGCCTGAATTAGATTCTCCCCTTCCTTATATGCACTCTTTCGGATTGCCGGGCTTGGAGGTAGTGTACACTCTTATCCCGGCATCCATTCTGTTTTTCTTCTAGTGCTGTACCCGACCCGGCTGCCGGTTCTTTTGCTGCCGGCTGGCATCGGCCCTGTACCTTTGCCGGCCGGCTAATGTCAGCCCTTGTCTGCCGGTCACCAAGAGTGTGGCCAGCAGCTGGGTACTACCTTGTGTAGTTGCCGGCCGGCAGCCATTGCCGGCCGACATTGGCTGTTGCCGGCCGGCAATTGCTGCCGACCGGCACATGCATTTGAACCAGAGTTCTGCCGCCTAATAGCTGTTAAGTAGTATACTTTAAAGCTAGTTATGGTGTGTGCCGGCCGGCACGTATCCTCCTATACTGTACTAGTATTCTTCAGTATAACATATACAGTAAGAAGAAAACTATAGTATGGGTTTTGGTACAGCACTGTGTGTTCTAACACTTTTGTGATTTCTTGCACAGTCCTTTGCTGTTGCCCTACAGATAGGAAAGTGAGTTCTTTCCTGTCTATTATCCAGGATTTTAAAATCATTGCTTAGGTGTGAGCTCCACCTGTTTCCTCTGGAAACTTTGCATTGGTTACTCTAGAAGAGATTAACCATTTGATTTTATTATCTGGAAGGCTGCAACAATGGGTTGTGAGGGAAACACAAGTGTGTGTCTTTCCTTTCTGAATTGTTATGCTATACTATGCATATCCAGTGATACATAGTTCACTTGATACTCATGGAAATTTCTTCTCTTTACAGAAGGACCCTCCGAAGTGCAGAAGTGTTTTCTGCAACGTCCGCAGCAAGAACCTCTGCGGACATGAGTTTTGTAGGAGACACACAGCATGCGCTGTCTCCAAGGATGATCTCCGGTATTGGGACCCTCAGGTATGTACTGTGTGCACTAACCTGATTACTGAGGCCTTTGATTCCCCTAGGACGGCGAAATCAAGGGATATAGCTAGGAAGAAGCTTCGTACCTGGGTAAGGGGCTTCCAAAAGAACACTTCTGGCCCTTATCTTCCAAGTGAGAAGATGAAGGCGTTTCTTTTCCCTAAGGCATCAGCTGATGCAGTGATTCCCCAGCCTCAAGAGGAGATCCCCCAAGTTCAGATCCAGGTGGATGCTGAAGTCGCGGTCGCGATGCAAGACATCCAGTTAGATGACAGGATGTCTGATGTGGACGAGCGTCTGGAGGAAGACCTCCTGGCAGAAGCCCAGGATGAAGTTCAAGCCCCAGACGTTGTAGAGGAAGAGGTCGACGAGGTGTCGGCTACTCCGGTTCAGATTCCGGAGCCTATTCCCTCAACATCGGCCGGTCTCCCAGTAGAGCTGGGACAGGCCCTCTCTTCTATTGTTGGAATGATCCAACAAATGCAGAAGGAGAATCAGGAGAAGGCGGCTGCAATGGAACTGCGGATGCATTGCCTTGCAGAATCACATGGGCCCCAGAAAAAGCTCAATGTGAAAGACCTTCCCTTGTGCTCAGATGCTAACCCATGGAGGTATGCTGAGCACATGCCGATGACGACTGGAAAGATCGTCATCTCGGATAAGCTGGGCTCAGTTCCCCTGGAGGAGGTGGAATTCTGGCCCAGCAAGGCATCATATCCGGACTGTTATGTCCGGCTGAGGAAGGAACCAGCTTCAAAGGAGGAGACAGAGCCGAAGGAGGTCATAGTGATGGACCATGCTAAGGCTCAAGCTCTACTTTCATCCTCGATGAAAGAGAGGGGCTTCTCTAACTCAAAGGTAGCCGCATTGAGCAAGAAGCTCCCTTCCTTTGTGTCCTCGCCTACAAGAGCCTTCCCCTTTTTACAGAAAGGGTTTGAGGCTGTACTAAAAGCAGTCGAGGCCGGCAAGCCTTGCCCCTCCCTGGAGGAGTGTAAACCCTTGTCGCTGGCCCTGCCTATGGACCACAAAGACTGGAAGGACGTCCATCTTACGTTCTCAGTTGGAAAGTTGGAGGCTGATATTGCCGGACGTCAGTTCGGCGAGGACCTCCCTAAGCTGTCTGACTTTCTTTTGCGAAGAGAGTTCGAGACAAAAGAAAGACTGGCTGCCTCAATGTCTCTTCAGACTACTCTCGAGACGATGGCAAGTGACCCCAAGGTCCATGAAATGTTCATGGTGGTGGCCAAGACTCATCTGGCCACAGTGACGAAGGACCTTTATGGCTTCGTCAAGGCAAGGAGAGCTTGTAGGGAGTTCGTGTTCACCTCGGCTACGGTGAGGCACGAGCCAAGGGAACTAATCTCCTCCAACATTTGGGGAAAAGACCTTTTCCCTACCGACTTGGTCAAAGAAGTTGTTGATAAGGCCGCCTTGGAGAATAGAAACCTTCTCCAGAAGTGGGGCCTGGCTATCAAAAGAAAGTCTTCCCCGGATGAGGGTCCTCAACCAAAGAGGAAGACTATGAGGACTAGGCTACCGTCTCGGCCAGCCAAGCCTGTTAGACAGCAACAGCAACTGCAATTGCCATTGCCCCCAGTGCCCCAGATCGTGGCACAAACCCCGACCACTTTTCAGTGGGTACCCCAGGCCATGTCGACACAGTCCACGGCATTCACCCCAGCGTTCGAAGGGCAGTCTACTTCCTTTCGAGCAAAGCCTAGAGGAGCAGCCAGAGGCTCGTCTAGGCACCCCTCAAGGGGAAGGGGATTCAGGGGTGGTCGTGGTCAGGGAGGCAAGACCTCAGGACGGCAGTCCAAGTGAGATGATACCGGTAGGAGGGAGACTTCTGAAATTTCGGGATCAGTGGACCTTCGATCCCTGGGCCCACAGCCTACTCAAGAATGGACTGGGCTGGAGCTGGTACAGCACTCCACCCCCATGCCTTCGGTTTTTCCAACACTCCACCCCCGTTATGGAGGAGTACGTTCAAGAACTGTTGGAGAAAAAAGGTGATCCGAAGGGTGAAGCCCATCAATTTCTAAGGGAGGCTGTTTTGTGTTCCCAAGAAAGACTCGGAAAAGCTCAGAGTCATTCTGGACTTGTCGCCACTCAACAAGTTCATAGTGAATTGCAAATTCAAAATGCTAACACTGCAACACATAAGGACCTTACTGCCCAAGAGGGCATATTCCGTCTCTATAGACTTGTCAGACGCCTATTGGCACATTCCAATCAGCCATCGACTCTCCCCCTACCTAGGGTTCAGGCTACAACGAAGACTATACGCCTTCGGAGCCATGCCATTCGGGGTAAACATAGCCCCAAGGATTTTTACGAAGCTTGCGAGCGTAGCTCTCAAACAATTACGCCTAAAGGGAATTCAGGTAGTAGCCTACCTGGACGACTGGTTGGTGTGGGCAGCATCCGAGACAGAATGCTTGCAAGCTTCCAGTCAAGTGATCCAGTTCCTAGAGTACCTAGGCTTCAAGATCAACAGAAAAAAGTCTCGACTTTCTCCATCTCAAAAGTTCCAGTGGCTGGGAATCCACTGGGACCTTTTGTCACACCGTTTCTCCATCCCGGCGAAGAAAAGGAAGGAGATAGCGGGTTCTGTCAAGAGACTTCTAGATTCCGAAAGGATATCAAGACGCGAGCAGGAGAGGGTACTGGGCTCTCTCCAGTTTGCTTCGGTGACAGACCCAGTGCTAAGAGCACAGCTAAAGGATGTTTGGAGAAGTTATGCATCAAACGCGCGAAGAGATCTAAGAAGACCAGTTCCGCTTCGGCTAAGTACTCTTCTCAGGCCTTGGTCCCAAACCAGACATCTAAAGAAGTCGGTTCTTCTTCAGCCACCTCCCCCGTTGGTGACGATTCACTCAGACGCCTCGAAGGAGGGATGGGGAGGTCACTCTCATCGGAAAAAAGTCCAGGGGACTTGGTCCAAGCTATTCAAGACCTTTCACATAAAACTTTCTAGAAGCTATGGCAGTGCTCCTTACCTTAAAGAAAGTCTCCCCGCGTCACTCGATCCACATAAGGTTGGTGATGGACAGCGAGGTAGTTGTGAGATGCTTGAATCGACAAGGATCGAGGTCACCACCTCTCAACCAGGTGATGTTGGCCATCTTCCGATTGGCGGAAAAGAAGAAGTGGTACCTGTCGGCAGTTCACCTTCAAGGAGTCCGCAATGTGACGGCAGACGCTCTATCCAGGTTCACACCGATAGAGTCGGAATGGTCCTTAGACGCAGGATCATTTTCCTTCATTCTGAATCAAGTCCCAGAACTGCAGATAGACCTCTTTGAAACGAAAGACAACAGGAAGTTGCCCCTGTACGTGTCCCCGTACGAGGACCCCTTAGCGGAAGCAGTGGACGCGATGTCCCTCGACTGGAACAGATAGTCCAAGATTTATCTGTTCCCTCCTCACAACCTTCTGTTGAGGGTCCTCAACAAACTGAGATCCTTCAAGGGGGTAGCGGCAATAGTGGCCCACAAGTGGCCGAACAGCGTGTGGTTCCCCCTGGCATTGGAACTGTAGCTGAAGTTTGTACCGCTACCAGATCCAGTTCTGACCCAGCGAGTCCAGAAGTCAACTATCTGCGCTTCATTACAGAAAACCCGGACCCTGCAGCTCATGATTTTCTCTACCTAGCGGTGAGAAAGCGTTTCGGGATTTCGAAAGCCAGCATAGACTTCCTTGAGGAATATAAGTGCAAATCTACTAGAAGGCAATATGAGTCATCTTGGAGAAAATGGGTGGCCTTTTGTCAAGGCGAAGAATCCGCAGGAGATCTTGACAGACTTCTGCTTATCTTTCTTCTCCACCTCCATGGTCAAGGATTGGCAGCTAACACGATTTCAGCGTGTACGTCTGCTTTGACAAGACCCATTCTATATGCCTTCCAGGTCGACCTAGGTAACGAGATCTTTAATAAAGTCCCGAAAGCCTGCGCTAGGCTCAGACCTTCAGCACCTCCAAAGCCCATTTCATGGTCTTTAGACAAGTTCTTCATTTCGCTTCTCTGTTGAGCAATGAAGAGTGTGCGTTAAAGGATTTGACACAAAAAGTTATTTTCCTATTTGCACTCGCGTCCGGGGCCAGGGTTAGTGAGATTGTAGCCCTCTCGAGAGAGGCAGGTCGTGTTCAGTTCCTGGATGGGGGAGAACTGAACCTGTTTCCGGATCCTACGTTTCTCGGCAAGAATGAGTTACCCACCAACAGGTGGGGTCCCTGGAGAATCTGCCCTCTGAAAGAAGATGCATCTCTATGTCCAGTAGAATGCCTAAAGGTCTATCTTCATAGAACTTCAGACTTCAAGGGTGGTCAACTATTCAGGGTAGAAACATCAGGCTCAAATTTATCTCTGAATCAACTCAGAGCGAAAATCACATATTTTATTCACAGAGCGGATCCTGACAGTACACCCGCAGGTCACGATCCGAGGAAAGTTGCCTCATCCTTAAATTTCTTTAATTGTATGGATTTTGAACATCTCCGTTCATACACTGGCTGGAAGTCTTCCAGAGTGTTCTTTCGCCACTATGCAAAGCAAGTAGAGGAACTAAAGAGATCTGTGGTAGCAGTGGGTCGCGGTGTTAACCCTACTGTTTAACTCTGCGAGGAACAGTGGTTTTAATTGGGACGATTAATTCCAGGGTGAGTGTGTAGTTACATACTGTACTACAAACTAAGTGAGGGCACTGTGTTGCCCATGTAGACTGTTCCATTTCCAAAGGTGAACCTAGCATAAGTGCAGACATGTGTGCCGAGCGTTTCTAACGCTAATGTCATTGATTTGTAATACAGACTTTTATGACTTTGATACCTCGGTATCTTAAAAGTGGCATTTAATGTTTTTTCTTTCAGACAAACAAGTTCTGTTTACTATCATACTTATGCTTAAAGTTTTGGGTTATCCTCTTCTTATGTATATATATATATATATATATATAATTGTGGTTAACCTGTCTATTTATTGCCTGTCAATAAACTGGTTCTTGAGAACCTTGCGTCTCCTTCACCTGTGTCAATTTATTGGTATAATTGAGCATTCATTCTATGTACCTTATCTGGGATAATTCTAATAGAATTGTTCCTTTATGCAAGCTATGTTGCATTGGTTTTCCTCCTATGCGAATATAAAACCTTTGTCCAATACAAGTATTGTGCGGAGAACTGGTCAATATTTCATATTGACGCAGTGATTCTTTACTAACTATGCTTTTCTTAATATAGGGCGAGACCACTATATTAGCTTGCCTGATATTCATACATAGGTATATGTACTCTTCGAGACTTTTCCAGAGTCTAGTAGGACTCTTCCCTGTAGGGGGCAGGAAGCTCTAACATGGTTCATAGTTAGTTGAAAAGATGTATAACGGTAACATCTTAGGTCTCTAGGTCTAGTCGACCGGGAAAAATTACATCCGGGGAGTACGGCACGTTCTGAGAATCCACAGATACAGAAATGCTCTGGTATACTTCCATCAGGACGACATGGCTTGAGCCCAAAAAACGGATTTTGAGCGAAGCGAAAAATCTATTTTTGGGTGAGATGGCCATGTCGTCCTGATGGACCCGCCCTTGCCTTTCTAAGAAAGGGCCGTAGGACCCCTCCCTACATACAGTATCTGTAGCACCTCGTGTACGCTACAAGGAATACAGATGGCGCCTGGATTGGCGCCAGGCACGCTTACGCATCGGGAGATAGGGAGCCTTGGGAGCGGCTCCCCCTTTTTCTTTCCCGAATTCGTTTCTTGCCATTTGCCCCCTGCGAGACGAAATCTCTGTTCGGGATGCAGATTGCCATATGGCGTGTCAAGAATACGTCCTCTGATATGTCGCGATATCCCTTTCACGAGGGATACTCGCTCCAGGAGTTAGAATTCTGGTACCTTAAGGTAAATTCTCTGGGAATATCGCCGTAGTTGTAATATACCCTAGGAAGCTACCCTATAGGAACTTCCATCAGGACGACATGGCCATCTCACCCAAAAATAGATTTTTCGCTTCGCTCAAAATCCGTTATATAATGGCATTTTCGCTTCTAGAAAGCTTGAGGTTTAGCAGAATGGCAAAAGAAAGCAGATACTTCAGCATTTGGACAGTTTATTGGCTAAGCTTTCGGGAACAACATTTCCCATCATCGGAGCTAAAAAAGGAATGTAAAACACAGATCAATAGACATTACGTTAGTCAATGAAATTCTGTTAAAAATATATTGAACTTATTCCTATCATAAGTTAAATACTTTTAACCGATTTTGAAAAAAATATTTCCATCGCAAACAAAATATTTCCCTAACTCAGTATTTTCTAATTTGTTTTTTGGGGTTAAATTAAAGGACTGCACTAAACCAAGACACTCACACACACATACACACACACACACACACACACACACACATATATATATATATATATATATATATATATATATATATATATATATATATATATATATATATATATATATATATATATATATATATATAGATATAGATATATAGATATATATACACACATATATATATACATATAAATATATATATATATATATATATATATATATATATATATATATATATATATATATATATATATATATATATATATATATATATATATATATATATATATATATATATATATATATATATATATATATATATACGTGTATGTAAATGAGTGTACACTTTTTTTTACGACATATAGATTTCCAATCTACATTAATTTCTAATATCCTTTCTTGCTCAATAAAGTAAACTCAAAAAGAGCAAGTGCGATTTCATAGAATATTACTGTCCGATAATTGTGGTAATATACCTCAATGATTAGTATAAGTGTTAGTATAAGTGATAAATTTTAGTAAATCAAAACTTTACATTACATCATTGTTATGTCGAGTTATAGTTAATCCGAGTTATTTACAGTAGCTATTACTTTTTAACAACAACAGCAACAAATGCAGCCGTTTCTAGTTCACTGTATGTCAAAGGCCTCAAACATGTCCTTTTTCATGTTTGTGGTTTATATATTTCACCCTAAACCATAAAATAATGCATAAATGCTGAAATGGCAAATCCAATATATTTTGACCGGGTAGTCTTTCGAAAACGTACAAATATCCCAATTTCAATCAACACATCAGCCATTCGAATCTAAAAATATACAAATACAAAATCAATATTTTTTTTTTACCTGACTTTGATAAAAAAAATGAAAACGTGTTTGATTAAGTCCTTTCAAAGCGCAGCATCAAAGACTAACCAATTGGCAATTTGAGTAGAAAAAAAAAGACTGTTAATATCACTAAATAAAATGTGAAATTTATCATCAAATAATAATGGATCTCACTTCTAATTCGCGTTGGATATCATAAGACAGTGATTGGAAAAACTAAGAAAATTGGATATATTTCCTTCTAATAGTTCGAAATGTTTGATTTCATAATTTTCCTTAGTTCATTTTCATGAAAAGGCGCGTAAAAGGTTTTACACACACATACACACACAAACACACTCACACTCACACACACACACACACACACACACACACACACACACATATATATATATATATATATATATATATATATATATATATATATATATACATATACATATATATATATATATATATATATATATATATATATATATATATATATATATATATATATATATATATATATATATATATATATATAATATATATACTCTTTTAATGCTTTGCTTCAATAAAGGTGTACGATTTTTCTTTTTAAATTTTACATTATAAAGAAGAAAAGGATTAAACATATGAGCTGGAACTATGCTTATGCTTTCTCAATAAAGAAAGCTACGATTTTATTACAATCTGCAACACTCAAAATTAAGTTAAATATTTAAAGCTAAGCAATAGAAATATCATGTATTTTATCTTTTTAAATAAATGTCTAGAGATATTTTAGCGTTGCTGAAAAGTAATGATTAACTGTATATATATATATATATATATATATATATATATATATATATATATATATATATATATATATATTGTATGTACAGTTAGAATCAAAAGAACGCCGACACTCGGGGGAAATCTTCCGTCAGATGTCTCTATTGTTCCCATGACAAAACAGACAAGGTGTTGCCCTTCTTACTACTTCTACGAAATGGGCGGAGCCTTCTCCAACATTAGCGAATCAAAGACATCAAAGGGGTGTTTTTGCTAGTGAAAGCATTAAAATTTTACAAATCCAGTTACCATATTTCATTCTGTTTTATCATTTGACATTTCGAATATCCACTGCAAATACCGAATACACACACACACACAAACACACACACACACACACACACACACACACACACACATATATATATATATATATATATATATATATATATATATATATATATATATATATATATATGCACACACATATACATATATATATATATATATATATATATATATATATATATATATATATATATATATATATATATATGTCTATACCATGAATCCGCAAAACCATGTAGAAATTATTGGAGTATCGCAGGTAAACAATTCCTTCCGTTAACAGCTACATTAGATTCTTGTTTTGAAGACTTCTTCATCCTCATGGAGAGAAAGAAGTAGTCTTCAAAACCAGAGTCTTGAAGACTTCTTCTTCCTCATGGAGAGAGAGAAGAAGTCTTCAAAACCAGAATCTTGAAGACTTCTTCTTCCTCATGGAGAGAAAAAAGAAGTCTTCAAGATTCTTGTTTTGGTTTTCATGACTGCCTTTCTGATTCCACTTGTCGTTGATCTCTTTCTTCTTACATCCGTTCATGAAAAATTAGCCAAAAGAACTGTGGTCAGTGAGTATAATCACCGATGAAAGAAAAAGTGCTTTCAGATATGGTTCGTTATAAAATAATGATAAAAAAACACCATACATGAGTTATACCAGCCTAAATGACATTAAGAAAGAGAGAGAGAGAGAGAGAGAGAGAGAGAGAGAGAGAGAGAGAGAGAGAGAGAGATTCAGCCTGAATACATCGTTAATATATTTGTAGTTTGTTAGTCAAAATTCGCCCGTAACTTTTTGAATTAGGTTGGAGACAAATAAATAGACAGAGGTGAAAACATGACCTCTTTGGCGGAGGTAATAATAATAATAATAATAATAATAATAATAATAATAATAATAATGGTTGAACCAAAACGTAAATTTTGAGAGCTCTGACAAGGTGAATATTGGCCCGCGCATTGAGCCCCTTTATAATTTGGAATTGCAAAATATTTCTTTTGATTTATTAATTAGTTCTTCTTACCTTCTATATTTCTGTAATTTATCCATTTATCCAAACCTACCGAAACCTTATAACACTTCCAGAAACCACATTATTACTTCCATTCTTGCCTGTTTGTCTTTCAACAGTTCCAACTCTTAGTGATATAAAGATTCAATTCTCGAACATCATGTTTCGAGAGAATGGAACTTGTAATGTTTCTCAAGATGATATTTATTCTGAAATTTAGTTTTATGTAAGTGGGCCATATAAACTCGACGCTATCTTTTATCATTTATTGTAGATAGATAGAGAGAGAGAGAGAGAGAGAGAGAGAGAGAGAGAGAGAGAGAGAGAGAGAGAGAGAGAGAGGTTGGTGAAAAAGTGGGAAGGGGTGAAAGAGTCGGAGGGCGGTGAGAGCGAGAGGGAGTGAGAGAGGGAGAGAATATTTAGAGATATTTAGAGTTTAAGAAGATTGAGGGCCAAGATGTTCATTCCATACCAGTTATGTTACAGATGAACTCTTTATGATTAGTTGTTTGCTTGCCTCAGCGTTATCCATTTCAGTGTTAAAATTACGAACTTCATTTCTAACTAAGCTTTTATTATCTAGGAACTTCATTTCTAACTAAGCTTTTATTATCTAGGAACTTCATTTCTAACTAAGCTTTTATTATCTAGGAACTTCATTTCTAACTAAGCTTTTATTATCTAGTTACCGAAATCTGTTGTGCTACGTCTTTATAGTGCGATTTGCCAGCGGTAAGGGGGGAGCCCCGCCCTGCCAGCGGGAAGGGGGAGCCCCGCCCCGCCAGTGGGAAGAGGGAGCTCCGCCCCGCCAGCGGGAAGGGGGAGAGCCCCGCCCGGGCAGTGGGAAGGGGGGGGGGGAGCCCCGCCCTACCAGCGAGAAGGGGGGGGAGCCCAACCACGGCAGCGGGAAAGGGGGAGCCCCGCCCCGGCAGCAGGAAGGAGGGGGGGGAGCCCCGCCCTGCCAGCGGGAATGGGGAGCCCCGCCCTGCCAGCGGGAAGGGGGGAGCCCCGCCCTGCCAACGGGAAGGGGGGAGCCCGCCCTGCCAGCGGGAAGGGGGGAGCCCCGCCCTGCCAGCGGGTAGGGGGGAGCCCTGCCCTGCCAGTGGGAAGGGGGGAGAACCGCCCTGCCAGCGAGAAGGGGGCAGCACGCCCTGCCAGCGGGAAGGAGGGAGCCCTCCGGGCTAGCAGGA
>NC_090735.1:25518188-25520688 GCF_036898095.1 Palaemon carinicauda
TTTCTAGCAAAGAGTTTTTCCTTAAAATAGTCCTTATCTTTGTCATTGTTATATACTTATTCAGGTTATCACGGCCTTCTACAGCTAATATCATCACATTTTCCTTCTGAGTAGATTACTGAATGCAAAGTACTTTTATTCCGACTTCCTGCGGTATTCCCAAGAGACTGCTCTAACCCCAGCACTTGAGCCATATCGGATATTGCATTACTCCAAGTAAGCCTATCGGGTTTCGGCATAAGAGAGAAACTGACTAGATATTTATTTCTTTAAAAGATGATAGGAGTCTTGGTAGCTGACAACATACTTCTTCATCCTTATAATTTCTTGTCTCGCATATTCAACGTTTAGCGTCCTTGCCTGGCGATTGCCAAACTGGGTTTCGAGTCCCGCTCAAAATCGTTAGTTCCTTTGATCGCTGCAATCTCACCATCCTTGTGAGCTAAGGAAGGGGGGTATAGGGGAGCCTATAGGTCTATCTGCTGAGTCATCGGCAGCCATTGCCTGGCCCTACTATGTCCTAGCTTGGGTGAAGAGGGGGCTTGGACCCTGATCATATGTAATATGGTCAGTATCTAGGGCCATTGTCCACCTTCATAGGGCAATGTCAATGTTCTTTGCTTCTGCCATTCATGAGCGGACTTTAAAACCTTTAATGTATGGTTTATGTTACCTGTTACCAAGATTGCCTGTGGACTTTGATAAAAGATATATTTTTTTTTATCTTTAACGAGATTCATAAAATATTCATAGCGGTTAAATGGGAGACATTATTATTCCACCTTTTTTAATAAAAAAAAACTATTTTACCCTTAAAGAGGACGAAGTAATAAATATATAATCTTTCTTTTAAGCACAATTTCTTAGCCTTCAATATATTTGAGATTATAATTACTTTCTCTGCTTGTGTATTTATCATTAATTTGCTTTTTATTATTAAGCTCCTCTCATTCCCTCTTTTATATATTTATCATTAATAAAGTTGTTTAAATTCTTACTTATTCCTGCTTAACAATTGCAAATAGTAAGTTATAATATTGATAAACCTACATACACACACACACACACACACACACACATATATATATATATATATATATATACATATATATACACGCAGACATATATATATATATATATATATATATATATATATATATATATATATATATATATATATATTATATATCCCAATATACACCTAATTCCGCAGAGAACCCTTGCCTTTTTTTTCTGGGTGGATTGCTTGGCAGGTGCTCCATGAAACTAGCAAACATAAAACAAGTGCTACAACAATCAACGATGGCGATTATCTCAAGTAATTGTCATTTCCATATTTCTATTTGAACTTTAATTTTTTCATTCACTTAATTCTAAATGTTATCTCCTTACACAGAAGCAATATTCACTTCCTAATCGCATGATGTATGTATAATCTATAGTATTTGTTGTTTGTTATCATGAAATATAAATAAATAATCTAAAAAGTCCATAAGAGAAGGAACATATAAATAAATAATTTAAAAAGTTCCTAATGGAAAAGAACATATAAATAAATAATTTAAAACGTTCCTGATAGAAAAGAACATATAGATAAATCATTTAAAAAGACCCTGGTAGAAGAGAACATGTAAAAAAATTTAAAAGTTCTTGATAGAAATGAACATTTAAATAAATAATTTAAAATGTCCATGATAGAAAAGAACATATAATTATTCATTTAAAAAGTCCCTAATAGATAAGAACATATGAATAGATAATCTAAAATGTCCCTGCTAGAAAAGAACATATTAATAAAGAATTTAAAAAAATCCCTGACAGAACTGAACATACAAATAAATAATTTAAAATGTCCCTGATTGAAAAGAACACATAAATAAATAATTTAAAAAGTCCTCGATAAAAAATAAAAATGCAGCTCTCAACAACAACCATGAAAGTAATTTCGTCATGTAAGAATTATTACATATCCGCCTATCATGTACCCGCGTTTATTTCATATTACACGATTCAATTTACAGTTTTCGCATTTACCAAGAGAAACTCAGGTAATAACTTACCCAGCGTAAAATCAACCTTAATTTCAACTTTACATTGAAAAATCTACTCGAATCTCATGAAATGTTTTGTCAAAACTTATAAACATGTGATTGCATTTATAGTTTAATACAAAATGAGTATACAATAAATCTCTCTCTTTTTTTTTCAGTGAGAAGTGATTCTAAGTAAATATTAGTATCATTTCGAAAGTAAGTATTCAATACCAAATCAATTTATACGCTCCCTACAGCCTATGCGTACTCAACATAAAAAAAAAAAATATTTAAAACCTGCTATTATTTTACAAAACCAGATACCTACTGTATATTATCAAGTTTCCATTTCAAGTACAGTACTTACAATTAAATAGTTGAATACTGTAATGTACAGGGAAATACAGTACGTGTAGCGTTTGAATGAAATGTCAGTACTAAACATACAGGAGAGAGAGAAAGAGAGA
>NC_090735.1:25530688-25538188 GCF_036898095.1 Palaemon carinicauda
GAGAGTGGGAAAAAGTGGGAAGGGGTGAAAGAGTCGGAGGGCGGTGAGAGCGAGAGGGAGTGAGAGAAGGAGAGAATATTTAGAGATATTTGGAGTTTAAGAAGATTGAGGGCCAAGATGTTCATTCCATACCAGTTATGTTACAGATGAACTCTTTATGATTACTTGGTAGCTTGATTCCGCCTTATCCATTTCAGTGTTAAAATTACGAACTTCATTTCTAACTAAGCAGATATTATCTAGTTACCGATAATCTGTTGTGCTACGTCTTTTTAGTGCTATTTGCCAGAGCTAAGAGGGGAGCCCCGCCCTGCCAGCAGGAAGGGGGAGCCCTGCCCCGCCAGCGGGAAGGGGGAGCCCCACCCCGCCAGCGGGAAGGGGGGGAGCCCAGCCCTGCCAGTGGGAAGGGAGGGAGCCCCGCCCTGCCAGTGGGAAGGGGGGGAGCCCCACCCTGCCAGCGGGAAGGGTGGAGCCCTCCCTGCCAGCAGGAAGGAGGGAGCCCCGCCCTGCCAGCGGGAAGGGGGGAGCCCCGCCCTGCCAGCGGGAAGAGGGGAGCTCCGCCCTGCCAGCGGGAAGGGGGGAGCCCCGCCCTGCCAGCTGGAAGGGGGGAGCCCCGCCCTGCCAGCGGGAAGGGGGGAGCCCTCCGGGCTAGCAGGAAGGGGGAGCCCCACCCAGCCAACAATAGAGAGTTCCTTTATCTAGCTTATTTTTAAAAAAACATGGAGGGTGGAATCAGGAAGGCAGTCATTAAAAGCAAAACCAGAATCTTGAAGACTTGTTCTTTCTCTCCCTGAGGAAGAAGAAGTCTTCAAGATTCTTGTTTTGAAGACTTCTTCATCCTCATGGAGAAAAAGAAGTAGTCTTCAAAACCAGAATCTTGAAGACTTCTTCTTCCTCATGGAGAGAAAGAAGAAGTCTTCAAAACCAGAATCTTGAAGCCTTCTTCTCCCTCATGGAGAGAATCTTGAAGACTTCTTCCTCATGGAGAGAAAGAACAATTCTTCAAGATTCTTGTTTTGTTTTTCAGGATTGCCTTTCTGATTCCACTTGTCGTTGATCCCTTTCTTCTTGCATCCGACCATGAAAAATTAGCCAAAACAATTATGGTCAGTGAGTATAATCAGAATGAAAGAAGAAAGGGATCAATGACAAGTGGAATCAGGAAGGCAGTAATGAAAAGCAAAACAAGAATCTTGAAGTCTTCTTCTTTCTCTCCAAGAGGAAGAAGAAGCCTTCAAGATTCTGGTTTTGAAGACTTCTTCCTCATGGAGAGAAAGAAGAAGTCTTCAAGATTCTTGTTTTGAAGACTTCTTTCTTCTAAGAAGGAAGGGATCAACGACAAGTGGATTCAGGAAGGCAGTCATGAAAAACAAAACAAGAATCTTCAAGACTAATAACTAATTTATTTGAAAGGATTCGGACAGAAAATCCAGGAAGGAGAGGGAGACAGGAAGGAGAACGGGAGAGAAGAAATAAAGTATCCGAAAAGGAGAACTAGTTATTATTAGTTGGTCAGTTTACGTTTGTGCGGATTGAAATGAGTAAGTATAGCCATAACGTTGAAAATCCAAAAATAAAGATTGTGCAGAATAAGGCGGAAACTGCACAGAAGTAGAGAATATTGAAGGACCAAATCCGAAATAGTCTTAAAAATTCTCCCAACTCGTTTGTTCGACTCCAATTTGTTTTTCTTCATCAATAGGTCAGTTGAATGCTTTCCTATCAGAGCTCCAAAAGATTCTTAGTCTCTCTGATAGGAGAAATATGGAATACTGGTGCATTTCCAAATCGGATTCAAATTGTCATTCGTCTTGAGCAGGCATGTTATAAAAGGTAAAAAGATGGTTTAATCGTTTTATTGATCAACCCTCGAGTTATATTAGAATCCATTTTTTTATAACCGTAATTATTATGATATAAAATACAAAGGAGAGGGAGGGGTTATGTCACGCACACTTGCAATGACCTAACGTTTAACATTAAATAATTTTTCAGTTATTGGTTTTTATAATTTTCTATTTATATTTAAAGAAATTATATACGATAAAAATATTCTTAGTATACGTTAAATACATTTCATCGATTTTGAAAACATATTTCCATCTCAAACAAATTCTTTTCAGTAGCGTTAGTAGCAAAAGAAACTGAGCAATATTATAAGGTAGTTTAGCTAACTCATTATTTAATATCATTCTATTTTTGTGATTAAATCAAAGTGGCTATACTTAACAAGGATACACATACACAAGCATATATACATACATACATATATACACACACACGCAAACACACACACACACACACACACACACCATATATATATATATATATATATATATATATATATATATAATATATATATATATATATATCCAAAATTAATTATAAATGTAGGAGTGGGTGACTAGTGTTTTTCTTTTTTTTTGACGTGTGTTTATGTGTATGTACATGAGTGTACATTTCTTTTTATAACATATAGATATTGATATCTCAACTGCAAATCCATATTAAATTCTGAAACAATTTCTTACTCAATAAAGTAAAATTGAAAAGAGTAAATGCGATTTAATAAAATATTACTGTCCAATAATTTTGGTATTATACCTCAATGATTAGTATAAGTGACACATTTTAGTAAATCGACTCTATTCCCAACTAATACTTTACACCACGTCATTATATGTCGGGTTATAGTTAATCTGAGTTATTTACAATAGCTATTACTTTTTAACAACAACAACAACAACAAATGCAGCCGTTTCTAGTCCATTATAGGTCAAAGGCCTCAAACATATTCTTTTTCATGTCAGTGGTTTATATACCTAACCCTAAACCTTAATATAATAATAAATACTGAAATAGCAAATCGAATATATTTTGACCAGGTAGTTTTTTGAAAACGTACAAATACCCACATTTTAATCAACACGTCAGACATTCGAATTTAAAAATATACAAATACAAAATCAGAATTCTTTTTTTTACTCAACTTTAAAAAAGAAAAAATTAAAACGCGTTTGATTAAGTCCTTTCAAAGCGCCGCATCAAAGACTAACCAATTGGCAATTTGAGTGCAAAAAAGACTGTCAATATCGCTAAATAAAATGGAAAATTTATCATCAAAGAATACTGAATCTCACTTCAAATTTGCGTTGGATATCATATGGCAGTGATTGGATAAACTAAGAAAATAGGGAATATTTCTTTTTAATCGTTCGAAAATTCTGACTTCAAAAATGTTCTTTACGTTTATTTTTAAGAACCCTTATTCAGCGTTATCGTATCAATTACTGAAGAGAAACATGGTAGCATTTTTGGGTATACTATATCATACACACACGCATATATATATATATATATATATATATATATATATATATATATATATATATATATATATATATATATATATATATAACATATATATACATATAAATCTATATATATATATATATAATATATATATATATATATATATATATATATATATATATATATATATATATATATATAAATGAATTTTTATCTCATACTTTGATCGAACCCTAGCTTCCAGTGATCTTGGCTTTTATTTGAAGGGGCTAGGATTCGATTCCAGTATGAGATTAATATATATATATATATATATATATATATATATATATATATATATATATATATATATATATATATATATATATACTGTATACATATAATGACTATACATTATAAATAACGAAAAAAGCGATGATATTGTAAAGAATGAATATATATATATATATATATATATATATATATATATATATATATATATATATATATATATATATATATATATATATATATATATATATACTGTATACATATAATGACTATACATTATAAATAACAAAAAAAGCGATGAGATTGTAAAGAATGAAAAAAAAACTAAGTGTTTTTGTGGGAAGTCTGCCAATTAGTCTCCTGCCATGAAACATCTCTAAACCCTTTGGCAGATAATGACCACTTATAAAAATTTCAAACAATGTTACTGCGAGTGATTTACAAAAGGTTATTTAACTAGTTATTTAACTAATGATCGAAGGTAACCTTTTGCCATTCCATTTAATCTAGAGAGAGAGTTCATGAATAACTTTTAAACGGCTTTACCTGCAATGAAAGTGAATAACTTATATTTTTTCAGGATGAACTATATGTTTTGTGTAAAACATAAGTTATGCTAATTTCCCGAGAATTAGTAAGGGGACGTTCTTGGTTTAACTGTTCAAGGGAGTGTCACACAAGAATCTGGAGAACACTTTCCATTGGTATCAAGGAATATAGCGTAGCCATAAGTGTAATTCTTAGCGATGAATTGAAGTAAAATATCAGAAAACGCAGGTTTCACAAGAGACGAAAATTATTCCGATGTTACACCTGAGCTAAACTATAAAAAAAAAAAAAATAAATATTGCAACTGTTTCAATTTTGTTTTTAAGATACTAAAACGGAGCCTTTGGGGGTAAAAAATCTTTTTCTTTTCTACTGAAGCGTTTTTCCTTATGATAGTCGTTAACTTTGCCATTGTTTTATACTTATACGTCACCACGGCCTTCAATAGATAATGTGATCACCTTTTTCTTTTAAGTAGATTACAGAATGCAAAGTACTTTTATTCCGACTTCCTACGCTATTCCCAAGAGACTGCTCTAACCCTGGCACTTAAGCCATATCGGATATTGCATTATTCCAAGTAAGCCTATCGGGGTTTGGCATAAGAGACAAACTGGCTAGACATTTCTTTCTTTAAAAGATGCCAGGAGTTTGGGTAGCTGACAACTGACTTCTTTACCCTTATAATTTCTTTTCCGCATATTCAACGTTTAGCGTCCTTGCCTGGCGATTGCTAGACTGGGTTTCGAGTCCCGCTCAAAATCGTTAGTTCCTTTGATCGCTGCAATCTCACCATCCTTGTGAGCTAAGGAAATGGGGGTTTAGGGGAGCCTTTAGGTCTATCTGCTGAGTCATCGGCAGTCATTGCCTGGCCCTACTAGGTCCTAGCTTGGGTGAAGAGGGGGCTTGGACCCTGGTCATATGTAATATGGTCAGTCTCTAGGGCCATTGTCCATCTTTATAGGGCAAAGTCAATGTCCTTTGCCTCTGCCATTCATTGAGCGGACTTTAAAACCTTTAATGCATGGTTTATCTTACCTGTTAGCAAGATTGCCTGTGGACTCTAATAAAAGATATTTTTCTTATCTTTAACGAGATTCATTATGTATTCATAGTGGTTATATGAGAGACATTATTATGCCACCTTTTTGAAAGAAAAAAAAATATTTTACCCTTAAAGAGGACGAAGTAAAAAATATTTAATCTAAGGAACCAAGACGTTATTTCATCTTTCTTTTAAGCACATTTTCTTAGCCTTCAATCTATTTGAGATTAAAATTAATTTTGATGCTTATGAATTTATCATTAATTTGCTTTTTATTATTAAGATCCTCTCATTCCCTCGTTTCTATATTTATCATTAATGAAGTTGTTTGAATTTTTACTTATTCCTGCTTAACAATTGCAAATACAAAACTATAATTTTTATAAACCTAGATACAAACACACATATATATGAATATATATATATATATATATATATATATATATATATATATATTAATATATATATATATATATATATATACATAAATACATACATATATATATATATATATATATATATATATATATATATATATATATATATATATATAAGTATATACATATATATGTATGTGTATATATATATATACATATATATATATATATATATATATATATATATATATATATATATATATACTGTATATATTTTATACATATATATGTATATATATATATAAACATATATATATATATATATATATATATATATATATATATATATATATATATATATATATATATATATATATATATATCCCAATATACATCTAGTTCCGCTGAGAATCCTTGCCTTTTTTCTGAGTGGATTGGTGGGGAGATGCTCCATGGAACTAGCTAACCTATGTCAAGTGCTAGACCACTCAAGACGATTCCTTCAATTTATTGTAATTTACATATTTCTATTTGCACTCTAATTTTTTCATTCATTTAATTTTAAATGTTATCTGTTTACAAAAGAATTAATATCCCCTTCCTAATCGCATGATGTGTCTACCATCTCTGCTATATGTTGTTTGTTATCATCAAATATAAATAAATAATCTAAAAAGTTCCTAATAGATAAGAACATATTAATAAATAATATGAAAATTCTCTAATAGATAAGAACATATGAATAAATACTTTAAAAGTACCTGATAGAATTGAACATACAAATTAATCATTTCAAAGAACACATAAATATATAATTTAATAAGTCCCTGACAGAAAATAAACATGCACCTCTCAACAACAATCATAAAAGTAATTTCGTCATGTAAGAATTATTTCATATCCGCATATCATGTACCCGAGTATATTTCATATCACACGCATCAATTTGGTTTTCGCATTTACCATGAGTAACTCAGGTAATAACATATCCAGGGTAAAATCAACCTTACTTTTAAACTTTATTTTGAAAAAATAATTACTCAAACATCTACTCGAATCTCATGAAATGTCGTTTTGCCTAAACGAATAAATATGCGATTGCATTTTTAGTTAAAATACAAAACGATTATACAAATAAATCTCTTTTTTCCAGTGAGAAGTTATTCTTAGTAAATAATAGTATCCTTTCGAAAGTAAGTATTCAATGCCAAATCAATTTCCAACCGGTTTAAGAAGAAACGTCAAAGCTTGTTTACATTACTGTATGAAGAGGGATGTCTATATTTTTATGTATTTATCTATCTATAAACAGGCACATTCAGATGTATATACATTTATATATATATATATATATATATATATATATATATATATATATATATATATAAATATATATATATATATATATATATATATATATATATATATATATATATATATATATCATCCTCATCTCCCTCCACGGCTATTGACACAAAGGGCCTCGTTTAGATTTCGCCAGTCTTCTCTATCTTAAGATTTTAAATCAATACTCATCCATTCATCATCTCTTACTCTTTGTTTCATAGTCATCATCCACATACACACACACGAACACACACACACACACACACACACACACAAACACACACACACACACACATATAGCCTATATATATATATATATATATATATATATATATATATATATATATATATATATTATATATATATATATATATATATCATAGTACATAACTATTTAGTTTCAGCATACCCATCGTAAGATGATGTTGGATTTTCGATGTAGGTCGGATTTTCACCATAAAATGTGTTTTATATGTTTCCTATAGACTACTCGTACCGAACACACAAAAAATATTTAAAACCTGCTATTATTTCATATAACCAGACACACATCAAACTTCCATGTGAAGTACAGTACAATACAGAGAGAGAGAGAGAGAG